>NW_025198013.1:0-1198 GCF_004010195.1 Chiloscyllium plagiosum
TAAGTTGATGGAGTGAGTGTGAGGGTGTCAGGGTGACAATGATGGATTGAGTGTGAGGGGCTCATGGTGATGGTGATGGAGTGAGTGTGGGTGTGTTTGGGTGACGGTGATGGGGTGAGTGTGAGGCCGTCAGGTTGACCATGATGGAGTGAGTGTAAGGGGGTTAGTGTGACCATGATTGTGTGAGTTTGAGGGGGTCAGTGTGACCGAGATGGCCTGAGTGTGAGTGGTCAGGGTGATGACGATGGAGTGAATTTGAGTGGATCATTGTGATGGAGACAGAGTGAGGATGAGGGGATCAGGGTGACGGTGATCGAGCGAGAGTGAGGGGGTCAGGGGTGACGGTGATGGAGTGAGTGTGAGGGGGTCACGTTGACAATGATGGAGTGAATGTGAGTGGATCAGTGTGACGGAGATGGAGGGAGAGTGAGGGGGTCAGGGTGACGGTGATGGAGTGAGTGTGAAGGGGTCAGGGTGACGGTGATGGAATGAGTGTGAGGGGATCAGGGTGACAGTGATTGAGTGAGAGGAAAGGGTCTGAGTGCCGGTGAGGGATTTAAAGTCAGGGGATCAGTGTGATGGTGATGGAGTGAGTGTGAGGCGGTCAGGTAGACGGTGAGGGAGTGAGACTGAGGGGGTCAGGGTGAAGGTGACAGAGTGAGTGTGAGGGTGTCAGGGTGACAGTGAAGGAGTGAGTGTGAGGGGGTCAGTGTGACAGTGAAGCAGTGATTGCGAGTGGGTCAGGTTGGCGGTGATGGAGTGAGACTCAGGGTGTCAGGGAGACTGTGTTGGAGAGTGTGTGTGGGTGTCAGGGTGATGGTGATGGAGTGAGTATGAGGGGATCAGGGTGACGGTGATGGAGTGAGAGTGAGGGGGTCAGGGTGACGATGGAGTGAATGTGAGTGGATCAGTGTGACAGAGATGGACGGAGTGTGAGGGGATCAGGGTGACAGTGATGGAGTGAGAGTGACAGGGTCTGAGTGACGGTCATGGATTGAAAGTGAGGGGATCAGTGTGATGGTGATGGAGTGAGTGTGAGGTGGTTAGGGAGACAGTGAGGGAGTGAGTGTGAGGGGGTCAGTGTGACAGTGAAGCAGTGATTGCGAGTGGGTCAGGTTGGCGGTGATGGAGTGAGACTCAGGGGGTCAGGGTGAAGGTGATGGAGAGTGTGTGTGGGTGTCAGGGTGGTGGTGATGCA
>NW_025198013.1:1366-5301 GCF_004010195.1 Chiloscyllium plagiosum
GAAGATGGAGTGAGTGTGAGGGGGTCAGTCTGATTTTGATGGAGTGAGTGTGAGGGGGTCAGGGTGACGGAGAAGGAGTGAGTATGAGGGGGTCACGGTGAAGGTGATGTGAGTGTGAAGGGGTCAGGGTGACCGTGATGGAGTGAGTGTGAGACGGTCAGTCTGATTTTGATGGAGTAAGTGTGAGGGGGTCAGGGTAACGGAGATGGAGTGAGAGTGAGGGGGTCACGGTGAAGGTGATGTGAGTGTGAGGGGGTCAGGGTGACCGTGATGGTGTGAGTGTAAGGTGGTCAGGGTGATGGTGATGGAGTGAGTGAGGGGAAGTTCCGGTCTTTAAAGAAGGAGGACATCTGGTGTGTTCTGTGGCGGAACTGGTCCTTTGGGAGCAGGCGCGATGGAGGTGGAGGAATTGGGAATACAGGATAACATTTACGCAAGAGGTAGGGTGGGAGGAGATATAATCCAGATAGCTGTGGGAATCAGTGGGTTTGCAAAAAGTGTCAGTAACACTGACCTCGGGGGATATATTTCCCTCCCCACCCCTATCCATTTTCACAAAGACTGTTTCCTCCACGACTACCGAGTCAAGTCCACGCCCTCTAATGAACCACACTCCCCTCCCGGCACCTTCCCCTGCCACCGCAGGAATTGCAAAACCTGCACCCACATCTTCCCCCTCACATCCTTCCAAAGCTCTAATGGAGCCTTCCACATCTATCAAATGTGCATCTGCACTTCCACACATGTCATTTATTGCATCCATTTCTCACGATGCGGTCTCTTCTACATTGGGGCCACTGGACATCTTCTCGCAGAGCGCTTCACAGAACATTTCCAGGACACCCGCAACATTCAACCCAATGCCCCGTGACCAAACACATCAACTACCCCTCCCCACCCAGTCTCCCGAGGGCATGCAGGCCCTGGGCCTCCTCCACCGCCATTACCTCATCACCTGACGCCTCATCTTCCACCTCTGGTCCCTTCAACCCCAATCAATGTGGTATTCAACAGATTACTCCTCTCCCCATGCCCACCTTATCAGAGTTCCAGCCTTCTAGCTTGGCACCATCCTACTGACGTGTACCACCTGTCCTTCCCACCTATCCGCTCCACCCTCTTCTCTGACCTATCACCTTTCACCCCACATCCATCCACCTACAGCATTCTCAGCTAAATTCTTCCCAGACCCAGCCCTCCCGTTTATCTCTCCACCCTCGAGGCTCCCAGCTTTATTCCTGATGAAGGGCTTTTGCCCGAAACATAATTTCTTTTGCAACTCGGATGCTGCCTGACCTGCTGTGCTTCTTCAGAACCACTCTAATCTTGATTCTGATCTCCAGCATCTACAGTACGCACTTCCTTCCAACTGATTCCCCTGTCCATTGATCTTCAGCGATCGTGAATGTCCACTCCATTATCTCTTTGTCCGTCTACACTACACAGAATACTCATTGTTATTGTTTCTTCTCCACAAATGCATTAACACTCATTGATCTGGATTCAATTCCATTCAGCATTTTACTTTTCCACCTGACTAATGCATCCCTGCAGTCCTTGGCATTCTTCACCAATGTCAACTACACGACCAATTGCTCTATCATCAGCAAACTTGCAAATCATGGCTTCTACAACTAAGTCTAAATCATTGGTCTACAACAGAAAACAGTGGCACTCCATTGGAAACAGGCATCTAAACAGGGTTCATTGCTGGTTGGGATTAAAACCTTCAATAACAGCAGAATCGAACTCCTGCTGTCATTTGTAAACTTCCTGGTGACTCTGTCAGTTGGTCTCCTGAGTGATCACTTCTCACATATGGGAGTGGTGAGTGACCTGTGCGCATTCTGACTGAGCAAGTGAGTTGACACCTCAGCGGGTAATTGAATCCCTTCCTGCAGTCACCCCATGTACCTGACTTCTTGGCGCTGCGGGTATCCTTGTATCTATTTAGTTTGGATATCAGTTGAATTCGAGTCCACACAGACACGATTCCCATTTTCCCCGTTGTTCATGTATTTTTATTATTCCTTATTCTCCCATGGAATGTGGCTATCATTGGTCTGAAGACCATTTCTTGTTCATTCTTAATTCACCTTGAACTGAGTCAGAGGGCATTCATGGGGGAACCACATTGTCGTGGGTCTGGAGTCATATGTCACAGGACTCATTACGGTCGGCAGATTCCCCTTTCGAAGGGACATGAACGAATGAGTTTTCAGTTTTTAAAGTTATTGTCTCTGTTCCTGAGATTGGGTTTGTTTTCCAGATTTTATTCATCGAATTTAACTAACAGCAGCTGCCACGTTCCAGTCTCCAAAGATTACTCGCCCAATAGATCGCCGCTGCAAGAACAACTCCCTGCTGCATTTCTCCATTCAAAGAATGACGTTCTCAATTCAGATTATCCCAGATGGAGAGAGAATAGGACGCGTTTCTGTGTTGGAATGGAAGCAATGTACGCTGGATTGGAGTGTTTACTGGAGCAAGAGACTGATGTGGAGACGATGTGAGCAAAAGCAGTTCTTACTGTCAAAGCAACAAAATATCGCTTTGTTAAGGAAAATCTTAGAATGCCTTCAATACGTCGACCTCTCACTTAAGGCTCCAGCGCGCTTCCTCTGAGACAATTCTCAGTGCGGGTTAATGCTGCTGCTCAATCTTAATAATGTAATAAATTGAGACCAATATGCCTTCCACCCCGCCTTTGAACAGAAGCACTCACAGCCTCAGCATTTCACGCGCTTGGATATACAGACCAAATCTTTTCCCTGGGGTCGGAGAGTCCAGAACTAGAGGGCATAGGTTTAGGTTGAAAATGGAAAGATGTAAAAGAGACCTCAGGGGCTACGTTTTGATACAGAAGGTGGTGCATGTATGGAATGAGCTGCCAGAAGAAGTGGTGGAGGCTAGTACAATTGTAACATTTAAAAGGCATTTGGATGGGTATACGAATAGGAAGGGTTTGGAGGGATATGGGCCGGGTCCTGGAGGTGGGACTAGATTGGGTTGGGATATCTGGTCGGCATGGACGGGTTGGACTGAAGAGTCTGTTTCCATGCTGAACATGTCTATACCTCTATGACACGATGACCGGGCCTTTACCAATCATGTCATGGTGCCACAGAATAGTTTCACGTGCTCATGTCCACCGCCACTTCCAGTCTCTATACACATCCATCCCCTATCACGAAGGTCTCAAAGCCCTCCGCTTCTTCCTTTCCTGCCGAACCAACCAGTACCCTTCCACTGACTGAACTGGTCCTCACTCTGAACAACTTCTCTTTCCAATCCTCCCAGTTCCTCAAAACCAAAGGAGTAGCCATGGGCACCCGCATGGGCCCCAGCTATGCCTGCCTCTTCGTTGGATATGTGGAACAGTCCATCTTCCGCAGCTACACTGGCACCACGCCACACCTTTTCCTCCGCTACATCGATGACTGTATCGGCGCTGCCTCGTGCTCCCACAAGGAGGTTGAACAGTTCATCCATTATACTAACACCTTCCACCCCAACTTCAAATTTACCAGGACCGTCTCAGACTCCTCCCTCCCCTTCCTAGACCTCTCCATTTCTATCTCGGACGACCGACTCAACACAGACGTTTACTATAAACCGACTGACTCCCACAGCTACGGAGATTACACTTCCTCCCACCCTGCCCCATATAAAAACGCCATCCCGTATTCCCAATTCCTTCGCCTTTGCCGCATCTGCTCCCAGGAGGACCAATTCCAATACCGAACAACCCAGATGGCCTCCCTCTTCAAAGACTGTAATTTCTCCTCAGACATGGTTGACGATGCTCTCCACCGCATCTCCTCCACTTCCCGCTCCTCCACCATTGAACCCCACTCCTCCAATCGCCACCAGGACAGAACCCCACTGGTCCTCACCTACCACCCCACCAACCTCCAGATACATCATATCATCCT
>NW_025198014.1:0-5389 GCF_004010195.1 Chiloscyllium plagiosum
CCTGACCAGATATATTCAGGAACACCGCAGGAGTATAGGAGGATAGAGAAGAACTTGCGGGAGCACTGCTTGGCTCTTTTCTACCATTTCTGGCCAACGAGTGAGGTCCCGGACAACTGGAGCGTAGCAAATGCTGAGCCGTATTCAAGAACGGCTACAAAGATGAACCTGGGAACTAAAGACCAGTAGACCAAAAATCTAGTGGGTAGGTTACTTGAGAAGATTCGGATAAATTAGATATACATGCAGTTGGAAAGACAGGGTATGATTCGGAGTATGATTTGAATGGTGTTGGAAAAGCAGAGCAGGTCAGGCAGCATTCGAGGAGCAGGAAAATCGATGTTTCGGGCAAAAGCCCTTCATCAAATTCAGCATTAGAGTTTGTGTAAAGGAGATCATGACTCACAATTTTGTTGGAATTCTTTGATAAAGTGACCAGCAATGTTGAGGAGGTCCGGGTGGTATATGTAGTTTAGATGGATTCCGGGAAGGCCTTCAATAAGGTTCCATATGATACGCTGCTCTGGAAGGTTAAATCGCATGGAATTGAAGGGGAGTCGGCAAATTAGATACAAAATTGCCTTGATGATAAGAAGCAGCGGGTAATACTGGAAAAATGCCGGTCAGAATGGAGGCCTGTGATTAGTGGAATGCCTCAGGGGTTGGTGCTGGGACCACTACATATTACATATATCTATGATTTAGATGAGAATGTACAGGCATGATTCGTAAGTTTGAAGATGACACTAAAATAAGCGGCATCATGGAGAGTGAGGAAGGTTATCAGAAATTTCAGAAATTACAGCAGTACCTTGATCAGCTGTCGAAGTGGCTGAGAAATGGCAAATGGATTTTAATATAGATCAGTGTAAGTTCTTGCATTTTAGAAAGTCAGATCAAGGTTGGAGTTTCATGGTGAATGGTTGGATCCTAAGGAGTGTAGTGGAACAGAGGGACCTTGGAATTCAGGTGCATGGTTCTCGGCAAGTTGAGTTAGAGGTAGACAGACAATGACGAAAGCTTTCGGCACACTGGCCTTAGTCAGTGTATATCACTGAGTATCGACATCAGGGAGTTACGTTGCAGTCATATAGGATGCTGGTGAGGCCATCCTGGTCGCGTAATGTTCAGTTTTGTTCAATTTGCTACAGAAAGGGTGTTATTAAATTGGAAAGACTGCTGAAGAAATTTACAAGGTTGTTACCGTCTCAATGGTCTGAGTTATAGGGAGAGGTTGGACAAGCTAGGACTTTTTACTTTAGAGTGTATGAGGTTCAGGGGGATCTGACAGAAGTGTATAAGATCATGACAGGCATGGACCGAGTGAATGCACTCAGTCTTTTTTTTTCCCAGGATGGGATAATCACGGACTAGAGGGCATCAGTGTAAGGTCAGATGGGACAGAATAAAAGAGAGCCTGACGAACAACTGTTTTACACACAGGCTGGTACACATATGGAATGTGCTGCCAGTGGAAGTGGTTGAGGCGGGAACATTAACAACATTTAAAAGGCATTTGGACAAAACATGGATAGGAAGGATTAGAAGGATATGGAGCAATGGAAGGGAAATGGGGTTAGGGTGGATGGACATGTTGGTCAGAATAGACTGGTTTGAGCCAAAGAGCCTGTCTCCGTGCTGTAGGACTCTATTGCTTGTCACCCACTGAATGTTATATTGTACTTTCCCAATTCACTGAAGCTAACTTGACCCTCCAGCCTCCAGTCTTCCATGATGTTTAACCAGAATGTTCAATCATTCTATATTGTATACAGGCACCGTGTAAAGTGCACCTTATTAATGCCCCTCTTCCTTAAAAGCTGCTTCAGAGCAAGGTTATGATTAGCCCTCCTGACCACACAACACCAAATCCAAAATAACCTGCTCTGTAGTTTGCTTCACAACATACTCTTCAACATACCTCATATACACTTAGGGAATTTATTTTTCACAACATGAGCAGTCACTTAGTTAATGCAGTTTAGATGCAACTTGAGACCATCCAATAAGACCACAGTATCCACAATACTTGCATATCTAATTTTAAGAGCATATGATACTCAGATTTTTCGCAAGTGTTTTGGTTTAGAAATATAATGCATCAATATTTGCTTTTGCCTTGCTATTTGTATGCTCCACCTGAACTGATTCTGTGGAATATGAGGGATAGGTCTGTGTCGTTGTTAGTGATAGACTTGGACAAGACATTCGGGGAGGCTGAACTCGACACTGAGATGATCTGAAGAAACGTCCATCAATTCAGGACAAGCAACAATATCCTCCCATCTCTGTCTGGATAAGTGTCACAGTATTCTCACTGATCCCTCACACTCACTGTATATGTGTTATAGCACCTATCCCCGAACAAGGTTCATGCTCTATCTCCAAATAAGGCTCAGGCACGACCACTCTCACTATTGAATTTAGCAACTTTCTTTCTCTCTTTCACTGTCACCTACGCAATAGCCCCACACTAATAATATATTGGTTCAAACTGTCGACTGACTCTTTCCAGACACCTCACAATTCCCCCCACCTACACCGGCACTAAGGACAGGGCACCCACTCCCACTCTCCCTCCCGCTCTCCCTTTTTCCTAATGCAGGAGAAACAGCCTGGAATAGGACAGAAAGGTCTAAGTTGGGTGGCGGAGTTTCCGATATCCATCCCCTCACCCCCTCCCCCTCCCCATGTGGGGAGGATCCTGGTGCGAGCCGGAGAGGACGGGGCCGCCTATTGTGGAGTTTCTGAAACATCCATGTCCCACCGACCGAGTAAGGAGCAATGTTCATTGAAGGGCAATTCTCATTTTAAACCCACTGGCAATTCCAATGGCAGTCATTTCATTTCCAAAAAAAAAAACCCACAGATACTTCACTACACAGAGGCGCAGACACAGAAATACACAGAAGTATTGGTAAACACTCCAATATATGAACACACAATACTTACAAGGAGATAGGCATACACATATGTAGAAACGCACAGAGACATATACAGTCACATACAAATAGACATAAACATAGATAAGAAACACACAGGCTGATACACAGACAGACAGAGGTAGACACACAAACACACAGATAACAAGCACATAGACACACACGCAAACACACACGCGCATATCAGCCTCGTGGGGTGCATTGAGGCTACAATACACGCATACACACACAGACACATGCGCATACATACACACACAGGCACGGACACATACACACACACACATACAGACACACACGCAAATTCAACAGACACATACGCACACATACACAGACACACAGACACTAGTGTCATTAAGACGCAAATCGATGCGTTTTGGATTTGTAAGGGGAGCAAGGATTCTAGGGAGAAGGCAGAAGAATGAGGTTGAGGTACATATAAGAAATTATTGAATGGAAATTTAGACTCGATGAGCCGAATGGTCTCATTCTGCTCCTTGCTTTAATGCTCGTGTGGTGTTATGCTATCAGGTATTCTCTATCTGAGACAGCAGCAGAGGCTGGGTTTGATACATATTTGATTGGAAAAGGTCAGTGGGAATGTGGGAGAGGATTGAAGTCCGGAATGATTTATGTTTATTCCTAATTATTGTGCCCTTATGTCTGAAAAGAAGTGGTGATTTGATGTTAGGTTAATACAGTTTAAAATATAGTGTCCCACATTGAAATAAGGACGTCCCTTTCCCTTTAGTGTTGTGCTTTCCGTGGTGTCCTCATTCTCAGGAAGCAGTGAAAACTCGGTTTTTGAAGATATTCAACGCTGAGCACGACTGATTTGGCTGAACAGGAGTGTGAATGTTTATTGGGAACAGACAGGAGGTGGTTGGTAAGACACATTCGGATCAGCCATAAGCGTTCTGAATGGTGCCGCTGAATGGCCAACTACTGCCCCTAACCGAATGTGTTGTTCCCTTAATCCACCCTCGAGGCTGTTACACAGATATATTGCTGCCGCTAACACATGTGTTGTAGCCTCAATGCACCCCACGAGGCTGTTACAGTGATATACCGCTGCCCCTACCCCACGTGTTGTTCTCTCAATCCAACCCTCGATGCTGTTACAGCGTTGGGGACCAACCGATTCTGTCTAACAGGATCGTTACAATGAGACAGGAGGAGACATTTTGCTCCTCGAAGGAGTTACACAGGAATATGGAATGAAGTAATGCAACCCGTTGAGCACATTACACAGCCCAGGAGGAGGCCATTCAACCTGCCTGAACTTCTACACAGGAAGAGGGAAGCTTTCGCTAACAGGAAGTAGAGCATATAAATAAATGTTTATTTTCAGGTTGCAAAGATGTAACTGGTGAGTGAGCAAACCTGCAGCAGAAAGAACATTAGGTGAGTTGTCTATTTTGGCAGGAAGGATAAACAATGGTAAACAATATAAATGGAGAGAGACTGCAGAACTCTGTGATTCAGGCGGTCTCCATGTTCCTGGGACATGAATCATATAAAGTCAGTCTGCAGATGCAGCAAGTGACTTGGTAGGTAAGTGGAATGATGCTGTTATTATCAAAGGTTATCAGGTTTAATCACATGAATATTTTACTGCATCTGTACAGGGCATGGCTGAGACCACATCTGATACACTGCCTGCGTTTTTGATCCCAGAAACTAAAAAAAGGAAATAATGAGGGAATTATCAGTTTCGAACTTACTTGGGAAATATTATTGAACATCCATGACGTTCTGAAAAGTGCATCAGCTTGACACATATTTTCTTTTATCAGGAAGACTAAAGCTAGAGAATCAATTTTAAGAAAAAGTTGTATTGATATTAACATACGTACTACCAATAAATACAAATTACACAAACACATGAAAGCATATCAACAAATTTTCAAGTGGGAACATTTTTTGGGGATAGAAAGGCACTGTGTACAACAAGAGCAATGACACACCTGCATATAGTCCATAATCAGCTTTTCCAGAGAATGTTCCAGGAGATCATACAAGGTCCAGTTTGGTGTCCAATTGACATTATTGTATGTTTCAACACAAAGAGGGAGAAAAATGTGCTCTGCCTGAGAAGTGGCAGCTGATTGATCCCTCTCACTTACTTTGTTCCGCCCAATAGCAAAATGTGAGATCATAAAATCCCTGAGTTACCTTTACCACTTGTGAAGGATTCCTGGTGAGGATTCATTGGAATCTCTCCACTGCCTGAAACAAAGGTAATTCAGCCAAATCCAACTGTTCCAGAAAGAAAATCCAATTACCAGCAGCTTGTGTGAGCAGAATAACTTCAAAGGCAGAATAACGTTTGGGGCACTGTATCACTTTAACAAGTGTTATGAGTTCAACTTTCTGTGTCTCAGATTTTTTTCTAGAAAATGACCTACTCTGAGACCGATATCATTGGCCACCTCACTAAACTGGTTGCA
>NW_025198015.1:0-549 GCF_004010195.1 Chiloscyllium plagiosum
CAGTCAAAGTTGAGAAAATTAATATCTCCTGTCACCATCACCTTGATGATCCTACACCTTCCAATGATCTCTCTCCATATTTGAAGCTCCATCTCAAGCTTGGGGTTGGGAGGCCTGCAGTACAACACCAGTATTGTTACTGCACCGTTACTGTTTCTGAGCTCTGCCCATATTTCAGCACTGTTAGATTCCTCCATAATGTCCTGCTTCAGGACAGATGTGATATCCTCTCTGACCCGTAATGCAACTTCTCCCTTTTACCTCACTCTATCCTGCCTGTAGCATTAATGGACTTGGATATTTAGTTGCCAATCATGCCCTTCCCTCAACCAAGTCTAGTAATTGCAGTAACATCATTCTCCCAGGTATTAATCCAAGTCCTAAGTCATCTGCCTTACCTACAACACTTCTTGCATTAAAACAAATGCACCTCAGACCAACAGTCTGTTGGCATTCATCTGCTCCCCGCCTGCAATTGCCTTTAGTCATGCTGACTTCATGATGTAGTTCCTTACAGGCTTTAGTTACTACCTCCTTAATGTTCACTAA
>NW_025198015.1:1392-3898 GCF_004010195.1 Chiloscyllium plagiosum
AACAGAGTCCTTGTTTTGTTTCTAGGAGGCAGAGAAAGGTGAGTGAATGTAGTGTCTCTGGTTCAGCCACTGCCCAAATATATCAGTTCACTCAACTTCCCGGAGTGCAATTTTACCGCTCCTACTCAGCTGCTCACTCACTGCTGCTAAAAATGACGGTGGCTGATGCTCAAGTTTTGTCCTTTTAGAGGGAAATTTGCCTCCTCTGCAGCCCCCTTGTCCTCGCTCTCACTGCTCCTGCTGCTGCTGAAAATGAAGACCACTAAGGAGTGTGAGATGCGGACGGGTCGGGGTATCGAATGTACTCACTGAGGTGAATAGGCTGCAGGTTTTGAGGGATTGAAGTGCAGAAAATAATGTGAGTGTGATGCAGTAACTTCGGAAAATGAGATGTGGTGACTGTGTAGTTTGAGATGTAGGAACTGAGGAAAATGTGAGGAAGTGATCGAGTGAAGTGGGATTAATGACTGTGAGGCGTGGTGCAGTGACAGTGAAACATGATTTAAGGACTTCATACATCAGTCAGTGAAGTTATACATATCGGGGCAGCAGGTGGTGAAGTTGACAAATCATAAATTAGCTTTTACAATGAAAGGATTCGAAAACAGGGGAAAGGGTATCATGATTCAGTTGTACATTGCTTTGCTTAAACTGCAAACGAGTGTAATGTACAGATTTGTTCACTTTATGTGGTGAAGGATGTTCTGGCTAGAGAAGGAGCATTGGCAAGTTTTACTGGACTTAGTCCTTGGATGACGGGACAGAAGTGTGAGAAGAAGTTGAATCAGTTAGGAATATACTCGCTGCACTTCGCAAAAATAGCTGGGATACTATGAAAGCTTACGAAATTCTAAGAGAACTGAAAGGGTGTAGATGTGAGAGAGTACGAAAACGAAAGAGTCATAATCATTGGTTAACACTGTTAGGTACCATCTGTTTCACCACCTCAACCACCCTTCTCCAACCACACCGCCCCCCCCACCCCACCCCCATCCACCACATATCTCGATTGAGAATAAAGAGGGGGAGACAATCATGATGAAGTCAGTGAGAGACCCGGATGTACAAAGAGGGCATAAACGGAATCCTTTTTCTTGACAACCCCCAATTTTCAAATTTACTGAGTTGGGGGATGGAGCATAGCAATATCATACTGCTCCTTTGTCGCATGCAGTTTGCCTTGTGCCTCAAATTCATTGGACAAAAGGGCACATTAATTCAAAGCGTTGACTGGCCGATTTGAGACTGCAGACTGGCTCGTGGATGTGGACTGGCTTTCATGTGTCTACCATTCTCCTAGGTGGCAGTCTCAAGGGGAATGCCCCACTGGTCTTGTGTGTTAGGTCCGAGAATCAGTCTGAATGGTGCTGCAATTCCTCTGTAATGTTTTTGAGAAGAGTCCTGAACGGTCCTCCACTTATTTTGTTCCTCTTTGGTTTATTGGTGTCCTCCCCAAATACTCTCTTCAATTTATATCTCATTTTATCTCACATTTCCCCTCTTCCCTGTCAATAACTGTGTTTCTCTACCATGCTGCCATTGGCTGTCTTTTACCTCCGCCTGTTATTTTCTCATTCTTTTAAATCCCTGTCCTTCATGTCTGTCCTCATTGCTTCCGCATTTCATGCTGTTTCGGTTCTCTGCCAGTCCCTATCTCTGTTTGTCTGTCCATATTTCTGTTACTCAGTCTCCTTTCACCCTTTGATACAATTCACTTTAATTTCCCTCTCTGCTACAACTTCAGAAGATGGTCAATACGAGAGCCAGTGAGTGACGTGGAATTTTCCCAGGAAGTGGAGTACTTCTTGGCTGTGAACCCTTCCCAACCTTTCGAAGACTCACCATGCTCACAGTTATCCGATACACGGGAATTATGCAAAAGTGCTGATTTCAGCAATGCGACAGAGACTGGGCATTCCCATCTGCGACTTGACCCGTCAAACCTCTTCTCATGCGTTCTCCTTTCGAATAGAAATGTACTCATGATATACCACCATCGAGTACTCCTTCTAATGGATCCTTCCCCTGCCTCTTTTAAATAGTTATTCACCAGTTAGCAGGTCAACATAGAATAAGACGACACCACTTTGACTGCCTAGTCATTCAATATGAGCATGGATTTTAACATCATCTCTACGTTCCTCTGATATTATATCACCCACTCTGCAATCAAGAATTAAACCACTTTTGCTGTCAAAACACGGAAATATACTGCATCCATTGTCTTTTGGGCAAGTGAATTCCAAAGACTCACAACTATCTGATGCAGAAACTAAAATGTTTTCTTACCTTGATCATAAATAGTTGCACATTTCGTTCAAGACTGTCTCACAAAAGGGAACACTCTTTCCAAATATTCCTCGTATAGTCCCCTGAGAAACTCACGTGTCTAAATTAAGTCACCTCTGACTCTGTTAAACTCCAGAGGAGGGAGGCCCAGACTATCTGGACTTTCATCATAAGACAAAGCTGAAACAGAAAATAAAACAGCCACAAACCTATTGAG
>NW_025198015.1:4603-5390 GCF_004010195.1 Chiloscyllium plagiosum
GAAATTCACGAGATCATGGATCGGGTTTGTATATTTTATTACATGAGGAAATTTGTCACGTTACTGCATAACTTGCAGATTGTGTTCGCATTAGTTCGGTTATAACAGTATTAACCTTGAAAGTCCAGTGTCTCTTCTTCAGAAGCATTCTTCTTTGTTAATTCCGCTTTTGTCCACAGATGCTGCCAGATCGGGTGAGATTCAGCGGAAATGTTTGTGCTAGTTTCGGATTTCAAGCATTGAAAGTTCTTTGATTCATTTTCTGAAAGTACATTTTGAGATAGCTGATTCGAGAATTCGGCGTTTTGATTACAATATAATAGAGTGAGAACAAAAATTGTTAACCTTTATCCTGCCTCACCATGGTTTAATTAAAGTTTCTGGGCTCCTGGAGTGCAAGCTTTCTATGTTCAGCCGGTATTTGCACCAAGTGACATGCACGACGAGAAGTGATAGACAGATTGTTAATTGTGAACAGAACATAACACTGAATTTTGTTTGGCAACGTGGGACTGCTTGTAACTTTTCACGAAGACTTTGAGCAACTACCTTTCTCATGAATAAGCCAATTTAACGTTGATGCGTGCTGATAGATGACATCTCTCCCATTTAACATTGCCCGCTTTGCCTTTCAGTTAAGATATCGATTAAAAGAACGTCTCATAATTCAGCTGCTGAGCCTATTCCTTACTCGAGATTTGTTATTACAAATTTCCTTGTTTGTTGTCGACATTCATTGAGGTTGCAATTGAGAGAAATGTGGACTCGTTCGAAACAGGGGTTTCAA
>NW_025198016.1:0-5390 GCF_004010195.1 Chiloscyllium plagiosum
TCTTAACTCACCCACCCAGAATCCACCTGATCTTCAAGGGTGTGTGCTCCTGTCCTTCCAGAGATGGTATTGTACAGTGAAGGGATTGAATTGGGCTCAGCTGGTGCCTCGTTTGACTCGAAACTGCGGAGAAGAACCCCCAGAATTCCAGCGGTCGATGTCAGGATCCTTGTTTTTCCCGATATTTAGTAATGATTGGGATCTTGCTGTGAAGGGGACAAATTCAAAGTTTGTAGATGGCACCAAACCAGGAAAATTGTAAAATATGAGGGGGACAGTTCAGAACTCCAAAGCATATTGATAAGTGTGGAAGTTGGGGGAGGAGGGGAGGCGGATAAGGTTCAGTGCAGAGAAATGGGAGGTGATGCACTTCGGTGGGAAGGAAATTGAGAGTCAATGTAAAATTGTGGGGGTGTAATTCTAAAGGGGGTGCAGCAGGAGCAGTGGGAACTAGGGGTATGTGTGCACAGATCATTGAAGGTGACAGTACAGGTAGAGAAAGCAGTGAATAAAGCACACAGTGTCCCCCTCATTACTAACACGGGCACAGAGTACAAGAGAAAGGAGGTGTTGCTGAACTTGTAAAAGCCCCTTGTTTGACCCCAGCTGGTGTATTGTGTCCAGGTGTGGGCCCCACATTATCTGAAAGATCGAGAACACAGCGGAGCGATTCCAGGAACAATTTACAAGAATGGTTCCAGGGATGGGAAACGTGAGCAATGTGGATAGGTTGAAGAGGGTGGGACTATTTTCTCTGCGAGAGAAGAAGGTTGAAAGGGAGATCTGACAGACGTTTTCGAAATCCTGAGCATGAGCTGGATATAGGAGAGAGGAAGAAATAGTTCCCTCTCGGAACAGGATAAAGAATGAGAGGGGCATAGATTTCCAATGATTTGCAAATGAAACAAGAAGGTGCTGGGGAAGCTGAAAGGTATGAATGTGAATAAATCACCTGAAGGAGATGAACTACGCCATGACCCTCTGTGGGAGATAGCTGAGGAGATAGTAGGAGCATTGGTGAGGATCTTTTCCTTCTTCATTCTTTAACAGGATGATGACGGTATCACTGGCTGGGCAGCATTTATTGCCATCCCGAATTGTCCAGAGGACATTCAAGAGTCAACCACTTTGATATGAGTCTGGAGTCCCATGTAGGCCAGACCAGGTAAGGATGGCCGTTTGTTTCCCTAAAGAATGTTCGTGAACAGCTGGGTTTTTCCGACAACTGGCAATGAATTTATAGGAGTTATTAGATTCTTAACTCCAAATATTCATTGAATTCAAATTCCATCTTTTCCCATTGTGCATTTGAACCCAGGTCCCCGGAACATTACATGGATCTCTGGATTAACAGTTCACCACTCGACCATGGCTTCCACAATACCTTTCGGGAATCACTGTCGTCAGGGAGGGTTCCAGACAACTGGAAAATAGCGAATGTAACATCCTTTTTTAAGAAGGGAAGGAGACAGAAGACAGGAAGCTATAAGCTATTAAGCCTGATCTCGGTCATTGGTAAGGTGTTGGAGTCCATTATTAGAGATGAGATTGAAGAGTGCATGGTAACAACGGTCTTGATCTCGGGGACGTCATGCCTGACAAATCTGTTAGAATTCTTTGAGGATGTAATGAGCAAGTTAGACAAAGCAGAGACAGCGCACGTAACATATTTAGATTTCCTGAAGGGCTTTGACAAGGTGCCGTACAGGAGTTTACTAAATAAGATATGAGCCCATGGTGTTATGGGCAATGTACTGGCATGGATAGAGGATTGGCTGACTGGCAGATGGCAGACAGCAGTGATGAAGGGCTCTTTTACAGGTTGGTACTCAGTGACTGGTGGGGTTCCATAGGGCTCAGTGTTAGGATCAAAACCATAGATAAGGCAGAAATGGTTACTGCAAATACTAGAGATTAGAGTCAAGATTAGAGTGGTGCTGGAAAAGCACAGCAGGACTTGCAGCATCCAAGGAGCAGGAAAAATCGACGTTGATTTTTCTGGTGAAGAGCTTTTGTCTGAAACGTTGATTTTCCCTGCTCCTCGGATGCTGCCCGACCTGCTGTGCTTTTCCAACACCACTCTAATCTTGACTCACACCGATTGATGTTATACAATAACGAGCTGGAGGAAGGAACTGAGGGCATTGTTGTATGTTTGTGGATGTCACAGAGATAGGTGGAGGGGCAGGTTGTATTGAGGAAGCAGGGAGGCTGCAGAAGTGGGAGAGTGGGCAAACAAATGGCAGATAGAATACAATGTGGGAAAATGTGAGGTTACGCACTTGGAAGGATGAACAGAGGCACAGACTATTTTCTAAATGGAGAAAAGCTTTATAAATATGAAGCAAAAAGGGACTTAAGAGTCCTAATTCAGGATTACCTTCAGGTTAATATGCAGTATGTGTTTGTGTAAGCGTACAATTTTCCCTGAAAATGAGGGTCGAATCATTTTAAGTTGCTTCATCAATGACGTTCCCTCCATCACAAAGTCAAAAGTGGGGGTGTTCACCAATGATTTTCTTTTATTCATTTGTGGAAGGTGGGCATCGTTGTCTGACCAACGTCCCTAATTGCCCCCTCGAAAAGGTGGTGGTGAGCTGTCTTCTTGAAACCCTGGAGGCCATATGCTGTTGGTCGACCCTCGATGCTCTTGGTGGGAGTGGTGGGGGGCAGGTGGAGTTCCAGGATTGTGACCCAGCGACATTGAAGGAATGGTGATAATTTCCAAATCAGGATGGCGAGTGGCTCAGAGTGGAACTTGCAGGGAGTGGTGTTCCCATGTATCTGCTGTCCATATGGACTGGCCTGAATCCTCCTCCTTAAGAAAGACAGTTGCTCGTATCCATTTCACTGCTCCGTCATGAATTGGAGATGGGAAGATGTCTTTGACCAGGTAAGGTAATTAGTTCCTCATGTTGTAAGGGAATGTTTGAAACTACATTTCCCCGGGGAGCCCTTGAAAAGCTGCTCTCTTGCCTGTACAAAAGTGACCTGACAAAATGAAGTTTTTCACATCCCAGGCAGTACAGAATGGAGGTGACCAGGATGTACCTATTATCTGGCAGTGGGCAGATAGTGAATGACAATTATAAAAATGCCTTCTCTATGCTAAGCGAGAGTGTACAGTAATTTTGTTCCTGACTGTATTAGTTCATTCCATATTCCTCAATCTGTATGTCATTGAGTGATTTATCTGTCTTTAAGAGTTGCTCAATTATTTTTCTGCATCATTCTCCAAATCCCACAGCCTGAGGACACATTCAGTCTTAAAACATCATTCCAAATAGTTACCAAAAGGGACAAACAGCTTCAACTCAGGATAGTGAGTTGCTTGGAGGGGAACCTGCAGGGGGTGGTGTTCTCATGTATCTCCTGCCCTTGTCCTTTTCGGATCAAAGTGGTTGTGGGTTTGGAAGGTGCTGTCTGAGGATGTTCGATGAATTTCCCAGCCCATCTTGGATATGGTACGCACTGCTGCTACTAAGCATCGGTACTGGAGTGAGTGGACGTTGGTGAATGTGGGGCCAATCAAGCGGGTGATGCTTTCTGTCTGGGTGGTGTCGTGTTTCTTGAATGTTTTGGACATTGACAGTGTCAACAGAAGAAAGTTTCCTGCTTGGTTGAGAGATCAGAAACAAGGAGACATCTTCCTGTGTGTTACCATTGACCAGAAACCCAACTAGATTCACAACATAAACACAGTGGCTCCAAGAGCAGGTCAGAGGCTGGAATACTGCCGACTCCCCAAAGCATCTCCACCATCGACAAGAAATGTTCGTCTCACCAGTCTCCCAAATTATTTCGAAAATAGACACTAGATTTGGCATCATGAATTCCCACAGCCTTTCCTGATGTGCCCCTTTTAAAAGGGAATAGTGAAGGAGCTGTTAATTAGTTAGTTCATAAATAGATAAAGGTGGGACCACTTTAAACAGCCGGGCAGCATGGTTTCAGGGTCTGAGGTTGTTCAATCTGTTTGTTCAATAGCAGGAAGCTCATGTTCGTTCTCTCCTGGTGACATGGTGTGTAATTAATGACAAACCACAAATATCTTGCTCCTTATCTCACCCACCCAGAATCCACTTTAATGCCAAGTGTGTATGCTCCTGTCCTTCCAGACATGGCTTTGTATAACAATTGGATTTAATTCGGTTCAGTTTGTGCCTTGTGTGACTCCAAACTGCAGAGCGGTTTCTTCCTGGATTCCCAGGGATCAGTGTTTGGCATTTTGCTTTTCCTGACGTTAATTAATGATTGAGATCTTGCTGTGCAGGGGATTAGTTCAAAGTTTGGAGATGGCACCAAACCAGGAAGAATTGCAAACTGTGACGAGTACAGTGCAGGACTGTAAAAGGTCTTTGACAATTTGGGGGAGTGGGGGAGAGAGGGGGCAGATGGGGGTTCACTGCAGACAACTGAGAGGTGATGCCCTTTGGTGGGAAGGACATTGAGAGACTTATAAAATGGGGGAGGGGCATTTCTAAAGGGGGTGAGGCAGGAGCAGGGCGGGTTGGGGGTATATGTGCACAGATCACGAAAGGTGGCAGAACAAGTAGAGAGAGCAGTGAATAAAGCACACAGTGGGGCACACAGAGAGAGACAGACCCAGAAAGGGAGAGGCTGAAACAATTATAATGACAGAGACGCAACAGTGAGAGAGATACAGATTCACAGACAGAAATAGACAGAGGGAGACTGACATGGACAGAGAGAGAGAGAGACAGAGAGAGAGGGAGATTCAGAGAGAGAGACAAAGACAGACCTACTGGAACAAAGAGAGAGAGAAACAGGGGCAGACAGAGCCTCAGACAGAGAGACAGAGGGGGATGTGTTGTACAGCCCCATAATGTGTGCCATAATCTGTGATTCTACAGGAATCAGTGAATGCTGTGGGAAATTGATGATATTTTTCAGGGAAATTGCTAAGATGCATCCTTTGATGAAAAAGCCAGGAGTGTTTCAGATAAACAGGAACTCTGAATGTCTACATCTGGTGCCCTGACATTCCACACTGTACTCGGTGTTCAATCCCATATCATTGTAACCCTGGCAATGTTTCCCACAGTAACAATACCAGTTCAGGTCTATGAAGTAATTAGCAGGTGGCACCTTAGTGCCAAGGGAAGTTCTGACATCAACATGGGGTGATGTGCTGGATCAGAATTATCTCTCAATTATAATGTTTCTGTTGCAAGACTGTGACACAATATCAATGGTTAAGACCATCAGAAAAAAATTGAATGTGATCCACATGGTGCTGTGTGTGAGCTGATGAATTCCCACGTGTTCAGCCTTTCCATTTAAATATTCCACAGGCACAGGGAACAAAGCAGAATTTTTTAACATCGTGGTAAGTGTCTGTCTTTCATCATCCACATCTCACAATCTTC
>NW_025198017.1:0-5390 GCF_004010195.1 Chiloscyllium plagiosum
TTATTCCCCCACCAACAAAAATGACAGTTGTCAGAGTGAGGAATTACCCCCAGCAAAAATAATGCCTGTTGTCAGTGTGAGGAATTACCCCCAAAAACAATACTATATGTTGTCAATGTGAGTAATTATCCCCAGAAACAGTAATGACTTTTGTCAGTGTGAGTAATTTCCCCCGGCAACAATAATGCCTGTTGTCACTGTGAGTAATTATCCCCCAGCAACAATAATGCCTGTTGTCAGTGTGCGTAATTACCCCAGCAAAAATAATGCCTGTTATCAGTGTGAGTGAATGTACCCCCAGCAACATTAATGCCTGTTGTCAGTGTGAGTAAATATCCCCAGCAACAATAATGCTTGTTGTCAGTGTAAGTTATTTCCCCAAGCTACAATAATGCCTTTTGTCAATGAGTGTAATTACCCCCGCAACAATAATGCATGTTATCAGTGTGAGTAATTACCCCAGCAACAATAATGCCAGTTGTCAGTGTGAGTAATTACCCCAAGCAACAATGATACTTGTTATCAGTGTGAGTTATTCCCACACCAACCATAATGCCTGTTGTCAGTTGGAGAAATTATCCCCTGCAAAAATGATGCCTTTTATCCATGTGCGTAAATCCCCCCAGCAACAATAATGCCTGGTGTCAGTGTGAGTAATTACCCCCAGCAACAATAATGCTTGTTGTCTGTGTGAGTTATTCCCCCACCAACAATTATGCCTGTTGTCAGTGTGACTAATTCCCCGAGCAACAATAATGCCTGTTGTCATTGTGAGTAATTACCCACAGCAACAATAATGCTTGTCAGTGTGAGTTATTAACCCACTAACCATAATGCCTGTTGTCAGTGTGTATAATTACCCCAGCAACAATAATGCCTGTTGTCAGTGTGAGTTATTACCACACTAATAATAAAGCCTGTTGTCAGTGTGAGTTATACACCCCCAACAAAAATGCCAGTTGTCAGTGAGAGTAATTATCCCCAGCAACAATAATGCCTGTTGTCAGTTTGAGTACTTCCTCACAGCAACAATAAAGCCTGTTGTCAGTGTGAGTAACCACCCTTGTAAAGATAATGTGTGTTGTCACTGTGAGTAATTACCACAAGCAACATAATGCTTGTTGTCGGTGTGAGTAATTATCTGCACCAACAATAATGCCAGTTGTTAATGAGAGTAATTACCCCCAGCAACAATAATGCCTGTAGTTAGTTTGAGTAATTATCCGCTCCAACAATAATGTCAGTTGTCAGTGTGAGTAATTATCCCATGCAACAATAATGCATGGTGTCAGTGTCGGTAATTATCCCCAGCAACAATAATGTCTGTTGTCAGTGTGAGTAAACATCTCCAACAACAATTATGCTTGTTGTCAGTGTAAGTAATTTCCCCAAGCAACAATAATATCTTTTGTCAGTGTGAGTAATTACCCCAGCAACAATAATGACTGTTGTCAGTGTGAGTAAATATCCCCAACAACAATTATGCCTGTTGTCAGTGTAAGTAATTTCCCCAAGCAACAATAATGTCTTTTGTCAGTGTGAGTAATTACCGCAGCAACAATAATGCAAGTTATCAATGTGAGTAATTACCCCAGCAACAATAATGCATGTTGTCACTGTGAGTAGTTATCCCCCAGCAACAATAATGCTTGTTGTCAGTGTGAATTACTCCCCCACCAACCATAATGCTTGTTGTCAGTGTGAGTAATTATCCCCAGTAACAATAATGCCTGTTGTCAGTGTGAGTAATTACCCCCAGGAAAAAGCATGCCAGTCGTCAGTGTGAGTAATTACCCCCAGCAACAATAATGCTTGTTGTCAGTGCCAGTTATTCGACCACCAACAATAGTGCCTGTTGTCAGTGTGAGTAATTGCCCGCTGCAAAAATAATGCCTGTTGTTAGTGTGAGTAATTATCCCCAACAACAATAATGCCTGTTGTCAGTGTGAGTAATTACTTCCAGCAACAATAATGCCTGTTGTCAGTGTGAGTAATTACCCCCAGCAACAATAATGCCTGCTGTCAGTGTGAGTAATTATCCCCAACAACAATAATGCCTGTTGTCAGTGTGAGTAATTATCCCAGGCAACAATAATGACTGTTATCAGTGTTTGTAATTATCCCCAGCAACAATAATGCCTGCTGTCAGTATGAGTAATTACTCCCAGCAACCACCGTGGACGGCACGGTGGCACAGTGGTTAGCACTGCTGCCTCACAGCGCCGAATAATGCCTGTTGTCACTGTGAGTAATTCTCCACAGCAACAATAATCGCTGTTACCAGTGTGAGTGAATATACCCCCAGCAGAAATAATGCCTATTTTCAGTGTGAGTAAATATCCCCAGCAACACTAATGCCTGTTGCTAATGTGAGTAATTATCCTCAGCAACAATAATATCTGTTGTCAGTGTGAGTAATTATCCCAGCAACACAAATGTCTGTTGTCAGTTTGAGTAATTATCCCCAGCAACAATAATGCACGTTATCAGTGTTTGTGATTATCCCCGGCAACAATAATGCCTGTTGTCAGTTTGAGTAATTCCCCCCAGCAACAATAATGCCTGTTGCCGGTGTGAGTAATTATCCCCAGCAACAATAATGCCTGTTGTCAGTGTGAGTAAATATCCCCAGCAACAATAATGCCTGTTGGCAGTGCCAGTAATTATCTCCAGCAACAATAATGCCTGCTGTTGTTGTGAGTAATTAATCCCAGCAACAATAATGCCTGTTGTCAGCGTGAGTAATTATCTCCAGCAACAATAATGCCTGCTGTCAATGTGAGTAATTACCCCCATCAACAATAATGCCTGTTGTCAGTGTGAATAATTCCCCCAGCAACAATAATGCCTGTTATCAGTGTTTGCAATTATCCCCAGCAAAATTAATACATGCTGTCAGTGTGAGTAATTACTCCCAGCAAGAATAATGCCTGTTGTCAGAATGAGTAATTACCCCAGCAACAATAATACCTGTTGTCAGTGTGAGTAATTCCCCCTGCAACAATAATGCCTGTTATCAGTGTTTGTAATTATCCTAACAGCAACAATAATGCCTGTTGTCAGTGTGAGTAATTACCCCAGCAACAATAATGCCTAACATATATGTGAGAGATTTTAATCCAGCAACAATAATGCCTGTTGTCAGTGGGAGTAATTATCACCACCAACAATAATGTCAGTTGTCTGTGTGAGTAATTCGCCCAGCAACAATAATGCATGTTGTCAGTGTGAGTAATTACCACCAGTAACAATAATGCCAGTTGTCTATGTGAGTAATTCCCCCAGCAACAATAATGCATGTTATCAGTGTGGGTAATTACCCACAGCAACAATAACGCTGGTTGTAAGTGTGAATTATTCCCCCACAAAACATAATGCCTGTTGTCAGTGCGAGTAATTATCCCTAACAACAATAATGCCTGTTGTCAGTGTGAGTAATTCCCTCCAGCAACAATAATGCCTGTTGTCAGTGTGAGTCATTCCCACCAGTAACAATGCTGCATGTTGTCAGTGTGAGTAATTAACCCCAGAAACAAAAATGCTTGTTGTCAGTGTGAGTTATTCCCCCAGCAACAATAATGCCAGTTGTCAGTGTTAGTAATTATCCCCAGCATCACAAATGTCTGTTGTCAGTTTGAGTTCCCCACATCAACAATAATGCCTGTTGTCAGTGTCAGCATTTACCCCCAGTAATAATAATGCCTGTTATCGGTGTGAGTGAATATAACCCCAGCAACAATAATGCCAGTTGTCAGTGTGAGGAATTCACCCCAGCAACAATAATGCCTGTTGTCAGTGTGAGGAATGACCCCCAGCAACAATAATGCCTGTTGTCAGTGTGAGTGATTCCCCCACCAACAATAATGACAGTTGTCAGTGTGCGTAATTCACCCCTGCAACAATAATGCCTGTTGTCAATGTGAGTAATTACACCCAGCAACAATAATGCTTGTTGTCAGCGTGAGTTGTTACCCCACCAACAATAATGCCTATTGACAGTGTGAGCTTTTCCCCCACCAACAATAATGCCAGTTGTCAGTGTGAGTAATTACCCCCAGCAAAAATAATGCCTGTTGTCAATGTGAGTAATTACCCCAGGAACAATAATGCTTGTTGTCAGAGTCAGTTATTCCACCAGAAACAATAGTGCCTGTTGTCAGTGTGAGTAATTAACCCCCGCAACAATAATGCCTGTTGTTAATGTGAGTGATCATCCCCAACAACTATAATGCCTGCTGTTGGTGTGAGTAATTATCCCTAGCAACACTAATGCCTGTTGTCAGTGTGAGTAATTATCCCCAGCAACACAAATGTCTGTTGTCAGTTTGAGTAATTTATCCCCAGCAACAATAATGCACGTTATCAATGTTTGTTATTATCTCCAGCAACAATAACGCCTGTTGTCAGTGTGACTACTTCCCCCCAGCAACAATAATGCCTGTTATCGGTATGAGTGAATATACCCCCAGCAACAATAATGCCTATTGTCAGTGTGAGTTAATGTCCCTGCAACAATAATGCCTGTTGTCAGTGTGAGTAATTCCCCCTAGCAACAATAATGCCTGTTGCCATTGTGAGTAATTTACCCCCATCAACTATAATGCCTGTTGTCAGTGTGAGTGATTCACCCACCAACAATAATGACTGTTGTCAGTGTGAGTAATTCCCCCTGCAACAATAATGCCTGTTATCAGTGTTTGTAATTATCCACGCAAAATTAATGTCTGCTGTAAGTGTGAGTACTTACCCCCAGCAACAAAAATGCCGGTTGTCAGTGTGAGTAATTACCCCAGTAACAATAATGCTTGCTGTCAGACTGAGTTATTCCACCAGCAACAATAGTGCCTGTTGTCAGTGTGAGTAATTAACCCCAGCAACAATAATGCCTGTTGTTGATGTGAGTGATCATCCCCAACAACAATAATGCCTGCTGTTGGTGTAAGTAATTAACCCTAGCAACACTAATGCCGGTTGTCAGTGTGAGTAATTACCACAAGCAACATAATGCTTGTTGTCGGTGTGAGTTATTCCCCCACCAACAATAATGTCTGTTGTCAGTGTGAGTAATTACTCCAGCAACAATAATGCTTGTTGTCAGTGTGAGTAATTACCACAAGCAACAATAATGCGTTTTGTCAGTTTGAGTTATTTCCCCACCAACAATAATGCCTGTTGTCCATGTGTGTAATTACCCCCAGCAACAATATTTGCTGTTGTCAGTGTGAGTAATTATCCCCGCACCAATAATGCCTGTTGTCCATGTGTGCAATTACCCCCAGCAACAATATTTGCTGTTGTCAGTGTGAGTGATTCCCCCACCAACAATAATGCCTGTTGTCACTGTGAGTAATTCTTCCCAGCAACAATAATCGCTGTTACCAGTGTGAGTG
>NW_025198018.1:0-1772 GCF_004010195.1 Chiloscyllium plagiosum
ACTTACCAATGAGGGACATCAGAGATTGAGGCCATGAGGGAAATCAGAGGTTTGGGTTGGGGTGAGGTAGGGGTCAGTTAGTCAGAAGTAGGGAAGATGGGCAGTGAGGTCAAGGGAGATGGAGACTGGTATTTGAAATCAGGTCAGAGAGTCATAGAGATGTACAGCATGGAAACAGACCCTTCGGTCCAACTCAACCCAATCTCGTCCCATTTGCCAGCACTTGGCCCATATCCTATTCCTCTACCCATCCAGATGCCATTTAAATGTTGTAATTATACCAGCCTCCACCACTTCCTCTGGCAACTCATTCCATACACGTATCACTCTCTGTGCCCTCTAGTATTGGACACTTCCATCTTGGGAAAAACCCTTGTCTATTTATCCTATCCATGTCCCTCATGATGTCATAAACCTCTATAAGGTCACCCCTCAGCCTCTGACACTCAAGCAAAAACAGGCCCAGCCAATTTAGCCTCTCCCTATAGCTCAAATCCTCCAACCCTGGCAACATCCTTGTAAATCTTTTCAGAACCCTTTCGAGTTTAATGACATCTTTCCTATAGCTGGGAGACCAGAATGGAACACAGTCTTCCAAAATTGGCCTCATTAATGATTTGTACAGCCACAACATTACCTTCCAACTGCTAAACTCAATGCGCTAAGTAGTAAAGGTACGCATATCAAATATTTTTTTCACTATCTTGTCTACCTGCATCTCAAAGAACTATGAACCTGCACTCCAAGGTCTCTTTGTTCAGCAAACTCCCCATTACTTACCTTAAAATGTATAAGTCCTGCCCTGATTTGCCTTTCCAAAATGCAGCACCTCCCATTTATCTAAATTAAACTCCACCTGCCACTCCTCAGCCTATTGGCCCATCTGATCAAGATCCCGTTGTACTCTGAGGTAACCTTTTTTGCTGTCCACTACACCTCCAATTTTGGTGTCATCTGCAAACGTATTAGCCATTCCTCCTATATTCACATCCAAATCATTTATGTAAATGATGAAAAGCAGTGGACCCAGCACCGATCCTTGTGACACACCACTGGTCACAGGCCTCCAGTCTGAAAAACAACCGTCCACCACCACCCTCTGTCTCCTACCTTCAAGCCAATTTTGTATCCAATTAGCTAGCTCTCCCTGGATTCTATATGATCTAACCTTGCTAACCAATCTACCATGAGGAACGTCATTGACTGCCTTGCACCTCTTGACCTTCATCAATTTTTTTTGTCACTTCTTCAAAAAATTCAATCGTTAGTGAAACGCAATTTCCCATGCAAAAAGCCACGTTGACTATCCCTAATCAGCCTTTCCAAATACATGTAAATCTTGTCCCTCAGAATCTCCTCCAACAACTTGCCCACCACTGATGTCAGGTGTCAGGGAAATTGGGGTGCTAGGGTCTGAGGTGAGGGTTATTGGAGTTTGGGGTCAGGCTGAGGGAAATCAGGGGATGGGAGTCAGAGTAAGGGAGATTGGTAATTCAGGTCAGAGTGAGGGAGGTCAGTGGTTGGGGTCAGACTGAGGGAGGTCAGGGGTTGGGGAGGTTATGGTTCGGGTCAGAGTGAGGGAGGTCATGTTTGGTGTCAGGGGTGAGGGAAGTTAGAGATCGGGATCAGAGCGAAGGAGCTTGGGGTTTGAGGTCAGGGCTGAGAGGATCTCGAGTAGTTCTGTATGCGGTGTGATTTTGGTGAGTAACAATTTCTTAGATCACTTACAGTGTGGAAACAGGCCCTTCGGCCTAACAAGTCCACACCAACCC
>NW_025198018.1:1910-5391 GCF_004010195.1 Chiloscyllium plagiosum
AATTGAACCCGGGTCTCTGGCGCTGTGAGGCAGCAGTGCTAACCACTGTCCCACCGTGCCACCCATGGATTGTTTTCTATCAATCTGGGTAATTTGCCATTGATAGAATTAGCTGCCTCAGGACATGTCAATGGTGCAGGGTGTCCTGAAGCAGGCAATAAAATCCACATTTATATCGACACAGGGCATAAAGCCAGCCTCAGGCATGGCACAGTGTGCCCGGAGCTGATTGGTCCTTATCCAATATTTCAGGGATCTGTGGAGGAGGCACTTCCGGTCATGTGAGAACATCTTGCTTCCATATTAGGGCATGGGGGGGCCTCTGAAACATAGACACTCAGTGTCCAGCTTAAACTCCGGCATCGCTGTGTTACACACAGACACATGAATCAATGGGCCTTGAGCTAATTAAGCCTCCAGACAGCCCACACACAGTTTTCCGGGCCAGATTGAGAATCCTGACCGATGGAGGTGGATACATTTCAAGGAGAAAGCGACTGCAATTAGTGTGATTGACCTCATCTTTGAGACTTTGTTCCGTCTCGAGCTACATCCTGAAGCTACAGTCAGATTCATTGTTAACTTGTACCAAATGTCCTCGCCACTTTCCCATCCCATCTGCACAGAGCTCTGATGTTTCCTAATTTAAAATAATACATTTGCAAAGAATTTCTTCCTTTGTAATATCAAACGAGATCTTAACCTTTCATGTGCACTGTCTTCATTTCAGATATTTCAGTCTGATTTAGTATGTACCATCTCGGAGAGCAAATTGTTCCCTTTGAAGCCCAACATTAAATATATATTGCTCTTATCGAACTCTATTTCTTGTCTGTTCTGTGGTAAGAAGAATTTATCACCACCTTCCAGAAGCTTCTGCACTGACTGATAGGAAAATGAAAACATATGGATATAAAAATGAGTAACATCAGACTCTAATGTAGCTGTAACGTTGAAGGTGATTCAACCATTTAGAAAACAAATAGCAATTACTTTCTGCAGCAGAGGGATTGCCATTGTGGTTACTTCAAATCTCCTTCGCAAGAAAATCTGTCCTTCCTTTTTATCCAAATGGCACTGATTCACCTCAGTGAGGGGAATCCATTGGAATGGATGGGAAGGGAGGGTTTCAGTCTCCGTTTTACATTACTCACCGGGTGTTTCAGGACATTAAGGGAAAAGTCATCGCAGTCCCAGAGGGTTGAGAGTTGACTGGTGGTAGTGCCTCAGGTAATGGGAGAGGTTGTCAGATTCACTCCAGGCAGCGTGAGAATTGAACCCAGATTGTTGGTATTACTCTACGTTATAAACCAGCTGTCTAACCAACTGAGCTAACAGCCTACAACAATTTGAGAGGAATTATGAAATAATAATTTACAGGAGAAAGAAGTGCATTTAAATGGTGCCTAGCACCAAGTCAGGCGGTCCCACCTCCTTGTCATCATCATCGGGCCCAATGTGTGATGCAGCAAATTGGAATTTGACTCAAAATAACCTGCTGCACTGTAACCTTACCCCAGTGCGTGTTGCACTGTAACCTTACCCCAGTGTGTGTTGCACTGTAACCTTACCCCAGTGTATGTTGCACTGTAACCTTACACCAGTGTGTGCTGCACTGTAACCTTACCCCAGTGCGTGTTGCACTGTAACCTTACCCCAGTGTGTGCTGCACTGTAACCTTACTCCAGAGCATGTTGCACTGTAACCTTATCCCAGTGTGTGTTGCACTGTAACCTTACCCCAGTGTGTGCTGCACTGTAACCATACCCCAGTGCGTGTTGCACTGTAACCTTACCCCAGTGCGTGTTGCACTGTAAACTTACCCAAGTGTATGTTGCACTGTAACCTTACCCCAGTGTGTGCTGCACTGTAACCTTACCCCAGTGTATGTTGCACTGTAACCTTACCCCAGTGTGTGTTGCACTGTAACCTTACCCCAGTGCGTGTTGCACTGTAACCTTACCCCAGTGTGTGCTGCACTGTAACCTTATCCCAGTGTGTGTTGCACTGTAACCTTACCCCAGTGCGTGTTGCACTGTAAACGTACCCCAGTGTATGTTGCACTGTAACCTTACCCCAGTGTGTGCTGCACTGTAACCTTACCCCAGTGTATGTTGCACTGTAACCTTACCCCAGTGTGTGTTGCACTGTAACCTTACCCCAGTGCGTGTTGCACTGTAACCTTACCCCAGTGCGTATTGCACAGTAACCTTACCCCAGTGTGTGTTGCACTGTAACCTTACCCCAGTGCGTGTTGCACTGTAACCTTACCCCAGTGCGTATTGCACAGTAACCTTACCCCAGTGTGTGTTGCACTGTAACCTTTCCCCAGTGTGTGCTGCACTGTAACCTTACCCCAGTGTGTGCTGCATTATAACCTTACCCCAGAGCATGCAGCACTGTAACCGTACCCCAGAGTGTGTTGCACAGTAACCTTACCCCAGTGTGTGCTGCACTGTAACCTTACCCCAGTGCGTATTGCACTGTAACCTTACCCCAGTGCGCGTTGCACTGTAACCTTACCCCAGAGCATGTTGCACTGTAACCTTACCCCAGTGTGTGCTGCACTGTAAACGTACCCCAGTGTGTGTTGCACTGTAACCTTACCCCAGAGCATGTTGCACTGTAACCTTACCCCAGTGTGTGCTGCACTGTAACCGTACCGCAGAGCGTGTTGCACTGTAACCTTACCCCAGTGTGTGTTGCACTGTATCCTTACGCCAGAGCATGTTGCACTGTAACCTTACCCCAGTGCGTGTTGCACTGTAACCTTACCCCAGTGTATGTTGAACTGTAACCTTACCCCAATGTGTACAGCATTGTAACCTTACCCCACTGTGCGTTGCACAGTAACCTTACCCTAGAGCATGCTGCACTGTAACCTTAGCCCAGAGTATGTTGCACTGTATCCTTACCCCAGAGCATGTTGCACTGTAACCTTACCCCAGTGCGTATTGCACTGTAACCTTACCCCAGTGTGTGCTGCACTGTAACCTTACCCGAGAGCTTGTTGCACTGTAACCTTACCCCAGTGCGTGTTGCACTGTAACCTTACCCCAGTGTGTGCAGCATTGTAACCTTACCCCAGTGCATATTGCACTGTAACCTTACCCCAGTGCGTGTTGCACGGTAACCTTACCCCAGAGCATGTTGCACTGTAACCTTACCCCAGTGCGTGTTGCACTGTAACCTTACCCCTGTGCGTGCTGCACTGTAACCTTACCCCAGAGCATGTTGCACTGTAACCTTACCCCAGTGCGTGTTGCACTGTAACCTTACCCCAGAGCATGTTGCACTGTAACCTTACCCCAGTGCGTGTTGCACTGTAACCTTACCCCAGTGTGTGTTGCACTGTAACCTTACCCCAGTGTGTGTTGCACTGTAACCTTACCCCAGTGTGTGTTGCACTGTAACCTTACTCCAGTGCGTGTTGCACTGTAACCTTACTCCAGTGTGTGTTGCACTGTAACCTTACCCCAGT
>NW_025198019.1:0-1420 GCF_004010195.1 Chiloscyllium plagiosum
CAGCTTTTACAACATGGACCATAGATTATTGGAGCATCAAGCTCAAGAAAAGAACACAGGGTAGCAGTGAGGAAAAGAAAATTTATTTGAAAGTACCTCTTTCTGTGGACTTCTACACCATGTATTTCACTTGCTCATTTGGCTCTATCTAGTCTATTGTGTGCAGTTCTGCAATTCGCATGATACCATGGATATGATAGCACTGGAAATGATGCAGGACAGATTTACCAGGATATTGTCTGGGTAGAAGAGTTTCAATTATAAAGAGAAATTGGATAGTCTGGAGGAGTTTTTCTGATAGCAGAAGAAATTTAGAGGAGACATGATTGAGATGCACAAAATAATCAGGAATATGGATGGTGTAGACTGAAATAAACGTTTCTCTTTGATGGTGAGATCGATCACGGGGGTGGGGGGGTAGGGTGGCATAGGAAACATTTGAGTGAATGCGCAGACAAATGTTTTGAAACAGCGGTTGGTTGAAAACTGGAAGTCAGTGCATGCAAAGGTTGGAGAGGCAGAAATCCTCATAACTTTCAGAAGTATTCAGATGTGAATTTTGTGATGCCAAGTCAGACGAGGCTATAGGCCAAGTTATTTTAAGAAGTGTTCGGATAGTTAAGCGAATGTTAATTTCCAGCAATACCAAATAGGCTTCTTTTTGCATAAAATTCCTGGATAGTACCACCGCCTGTCACTGCGTGAGATCAGGTTCAATTCACTTCCAAGATGAATGCTTGCATATTGGGATAGCTCAGTGGATAGAACTGCACCTTTCCACGCCAGAAACCGGCATTCGATTCCAGAATTGTTTGACTGACTGTGTGGAATTTGCACTCTCATGCTCTCTCTCATCCTTGTGAGTTTCCTCTGGCTGTTCCGATATCTTCCCACAGTGCAAAGGTGTCCAATTCGGGTCAATGGCAAACAAAATCTAAATGGATTGTAAGTGTTGTAAATCAGAGACAAAAGTCAGAATTGTAGCTCGGGGAAAACGGAATGACCGTTTCAGGTCAATAGACCCTTCCTCGGAACTGTTTTTAATTCACAATGTTAACTCTGATTTCTCTCCACTGATGCTTCCTGACTCACTGAGCTTTTGGAGCAATTTCTATTTTCGAACGTGGATCACAAATGCGGGTTCAGAAAGATAGAGTGGGCTTCCTCGGAACTGTTTTTAATTCACAATGTTAACTCTGATTTCTCTCCACTGATGCTTCCTGACTCACTGAGCTTTTGGAGCAATTTCTATTTTCGAACGTGGATCACAAATGCGGGTTCAGAAAGATAGAGTGGGACAGTGTGAATCTCTTCCACGGCACAGTGCAAACTCAACTGGCCAAATGGCTTCTGTATGCACTGTGTCTAATTCCATTAATACTGTATCTATAAGTCTTTGTCCTTTTTTTTAGTCTTTGTT
>NW_025198019.1:4697-5391 GCF_004010195.1 Chiloscyllium plagiosum
GAATATTCTGGAATCAGCACCTAAGATGTTTTTATTGCTGAAAATTCATCTCCGAAATCAATAACTCTCAGAATAAAAAATGCCTGACCAAAATTATTTATCGTGCCCTGTTGGGTTTGAAGTTCTAACGTCTAGTTTCCACTCAACGAAACGAGGAAATTACCCTCATATTTACTCTTAAGACCTTCACATCAGCTGGATAACCTCTATTCGGACACAACTAAGTCTTTCGTGATTTCTCCTGCATTATTCTTTATCTATGCCGTCATCCCATTAAACCGCCTCTTTTCGTTTCTAGTGGCTTTATCTCCCAGTAAACCTCATTTCCTTCGTTTCGAACTACATGGTATCACGGCTGTGTCATTCCTAACATCTTTGTATTCCAGTAAACGATGCCCGTGGCATTATTCATGTCATTATATCCCTGTAAATTTCAACCTGAGAACGGATGCTGGGTTTAATTCAATGTATGAAAACTCACCACTAAGCTATGCAATCTTATTACCGACACAGGAAAGGTGGAAGCAATTCCAATTACAGCTGAATCCATTGGCTGCAACAGAATCGGTTCAAGGCGCAGTCACAAACTTGACTGTTGTTCCTACAGTTATTTCGTATCTACGTGTGCTGAAGTTACGCAGTGAGGGATCAATTACTATTACCAGACATATATAAGGGGGTCTATGAAATGCTG
>NW_025198020.1:0-1079 GCF_004010195.1 Chiloscyllium plagiosum
TTTATCACAGCAACATGACCAAACTCAGTATCTCTATATCTGTTCCACCCTCCTGATCATTGATATAGATTGTAAATAGTTGAGAACCCAGCACTGGTCACTGTGTGACTCCTCTGGTGACGTACTGTCAAACTGATTTAGACTGATTTATCCGGAGTGCCTGCTTCCTGTTTGATACATAATCCTCCCCCATTACTATGTAACACAGTCGTAAAGCTGAATATGAACAAGGAGCATCAGTCAGGAATCCAACCCTTCGAACCTGCTCTGCCATGGAATACAATCACGGCTGATGTCATTGCGGCCTCTGTTCCACTTCCCTGCCATCTCTCAATCCTAAAACTGTAGTCTCTTGTTGGAGATTGTGCGACATGAAAAGATATCCACTCCACATCGATACTTTCAATTACATTTAGCATTTTATAGACCTCAATAAGCTCTCCTTTCATTCTTATAAACTCGAGAGTATCGGCCTAAACTGCTCAATTTCTCTTCATAAGACAAACACTTCAAATATGGAATCAATCTAATGAAGCTCTTCTGAATTACCTCCAATGGAAATCCCTCATTCTGCAGGACACCGAAACTGTACTCCATATACAGCCTCACTAATGCCTTGCATAGCTACACTAACACTCCCTACCTTTCTACTCTATCCTTTTACAAATAAACGCTGAAGTTATGCTTGCATTCCTCATTACTTCAAGTACCCGCAAGCAAGTTTTCTGTGATATGCAAGCAGACACCCAGATCCCTCTGTACTTAAGCACTTTGAAGTTTCTCTCCATTTAGATAATAATTTGCCTTTTTATTAGGCTGGCCAACTTGAATAACCCCATATTTATACGCTTTAATTTTCAATGCCAAATGTTTGCCCATTCACCCAACCTATACAAATAGTTTTTAAATCTATTGTGGTTCTGTTCGCCGAGTTGGAAGTTTTTGTTGCAAACATTTCGTCCCCTGGCTAGGCGACATCATCAGTGCTTGGGAGCCTCCTCCGAAGCGCTTCTTTGATGTTTCCTCCAGTGTTTATAGTGGTCTGTCCCTGCCGCTTCCGGCTGTCAGTTTCAGCTGTC
>NW_025198020.1:1366-4037 GCF_004010195.1 Chiloscyllium plagiosum
AGCCTCGAAACGACACGACCAGCTATCCTTAGTAGCCACACACGCAGACAACAAGCAACATGAATTCGCCTGGGACAACACTACTATCATAGGGCAAGCCAGACAGAGAACAGCCAGGGAATTCCTAGAGGCATGGCATTCATCCACAAACTCCATCAACAAACACATCGACCTGGACCCAATATACCAACCATTACAGCGGACAGCTGAAACTGACAACCGGAAGTGGCAGGGACAGACCACTATAAACACCGGAGGGAACATCAAAGAAGCGCTTCGCAGGAGGCTCCCAAGCACTGATGATGTCGCCTAGCCAGGGGACGAAATGTTTGCAAACAAAAAATTCCAGCTCGGCAAACGAACCACAACAACGAGCACTCGAGCTACAAATCTTCGCAGAAACTTTGAGTTTTTAAATCTCTTGCATCATCATTCCGACGTTATTTCCCACCAATGTTAGTGTCATCTGAAAATGTAGCTATAATACTTTCTATCCCGTCAACCGAGTAATAATGTCGATCACAAATGGTTGAAGCATGAGAACTGAAATCTATGGCACCCAACAAATTGCATTTTCCAATAGAAAATGACACAGTTAATCCATTTTACTGCATTTTGTTGGTTAACCGATCCTCCATCCAAGCCAATACATTACTCCTAAACCGATGCTGTCTGATCTTAACACGCACTCTTTGGAGAAGCGACGTATCTGAATCCTTCACGAAGACCAGATATATTCCATTTCCAGGATTCCCACTATCCACCTTGTTTGTCACATCTTTAAATAACTCAAGAAAACACTTCAATCATGGTTTATCCTTTGGAAAACCATGTTGACTCCGATGAATTGTGGTTTACGTTTGCAAATGTCCACAACAATGGATTCTAATAATTTGCCTTAAATTACAATACTTTATTGTTACATTTTACTCCCCAATGTATTCAGTTATTATAAGTTCTTCCCTTTCTAAAACCTTAACGTTTTTTTTGAATTCCTGTTTGATGGGCAAAAGGTTTGAAGAGATGTGCTCCGATTGCTGCATGAGCGGTATGTGTGGCTGACTGGACCCATCCTCCTGCTGGTGCACAAAATCGATGGGTTGAAGTCATTCTGGCGTTCCCATGTTGTCATCTCCAAGACCAGAATGACCACCTCCTGTTGATGCGTTAGAGGGTTGGGGGATTATGGAATCTTCCCGTTGCTGTGTAACATTTTGAGAGGCTGATGGGTCTTCTCATATTTCTCCATAACAGGTGGAGATACTGAACGGTCTCCTCATGTATCCCAGTAATGGAACCGAGGGATTGATTGGTCTTCTCTTGTTCCCATACAACAGTCACGTGTCTGAATTACCTCCTCCTTTCTCATGAAATAAGTCTCAGATATTTTTTATCCTTATGCAATTCTCTTGCAACAGACTCGGTGGGTCTGAATGGACTCCTGTTATCCCAGTGTAACAAATTTCCAGTCACTGTGTGAACGCTTTCAGTTCCTATGTTACGGACTTGAGGTGGCTGAATGGACTGATTCTGTTGCTGTGTAATAGGATACTGGTGCCGCATGGATTTCGCAGGTACCAGTGTTATAGATTCGAGGGGCTGAATGGCCTCCTCCTGTAAATATACATTCGGCTCCAAGGGCTGAACAGCCTCGTCCTATTCTGGTGGAACAGGGTCAAAGGCCTGAATATCCTTCTGTTGTTCGTGTGTAAGAGGCTGAATAACGGAATGGATTCCTCCATTATCTGTGTAATTCTCTTCAGTTGTTGACTCCTTCCTGTCATCTATGTTGAAATATGATCTTCTTTCATTGTTATAAACTCCAATGGCTATTGGATCAACCTGATAATCCTTTTGTTATAAGTTAGCACCTTCATTTCAGGAATCAGTTGAGGGGACCATCTCTGAGCTGCTTCCAATATAACAAATCCTTTCTTCATTGAAGAGACCAAATCTGCACTCACTACTCCAGATGTGATCTCACTAAGATCCTGTACAGCAGCAGCAATACTTTACCACACTACTGTAAGGTTCCCACCCAGGTTAGAGCAGTCTCAGCTCTCTGGGGGAAATACAGAGCATTGTTGAATGATCATTGTCCTTCTCTACTTCACCAGCATAACAGGAGATCTGGAGAAAATGTCACAATGATGCTTAAGAAGATCATAAATGATGTGGCGAGATGATCTCTACCATTAATCTCTCCAAATTCCACGTCGCTCAGATTCTACAGAATCTTGTAATGTGGAGCGTAAAAACAGCAAGAAGAAGGAAACATTGATGGGAGTTATATATCAAAGTGAAAGCTGCAATACAAATGTTGGGCAGGTCATAAAACAGGAAAATGAGATATACAACTTTGTGGCGACTGCAGTAATAATGTACTGTTTACATTATATCTAAACTGTGTTAACCCAACTGAATGCTAATGCTGGGAGAAATGGATTTCATGAGCATGTTTTGTCGAGCACTGAGCTGGAGGTCAGGTTATTTAGAAATTGATGTTGGATGATCAGAAAAGCTAATTGAAAACTTTGCTGTAAAGGACCTTTTGGGAACCGTGACCACAATGCATTGTTTTTCTTTTATGCTGTTTGAGTACACGGTAGTTTTTGTTTTATTTGAAGTAACCGTGATAAATCTGAATCATGCAAGCCCTGAAGGTGTGAGG
>NW_025198020.1:4221-5391 GCF_004010195.1 Chiloscyllium plagiosum
AACTCCACCACCTTGTGGTTGAACACTTTACCTCTCCTTTCCACTCTGCCAAGGACATGAGAGTCCTGGGCCTCCTCCATCGCTAAACCCTAACCACCCGAAGCATGGATGGAGAAAGGTTGTTCTTCTGCCTTGGGACCCTCCAACCTCAGGGGATTAATGTAGATTTCACCAGTTTCCCCATTTCCCTTCACTCCACCTTATCCCAGTCCAATCTTCCAACTCAGCACACTCCCCCTTTTGAACGTTCCTATGTGTTCATCTTCCTTCCCATCAATCTGGTCCACCCTCCTCTCCGACCTAACCCTTTTCGCATCACCTTTAAGTACCTATTAGGTCAATGGGAGCAGCTTAGAAAAATGCCAAGTGTTGTAGTAAGCCTGTGGATTCGGAGAAATGTAGGACCAAGCAACGGATGACCAAGAAACTGAGAAGGAAATCAAAAAGCGAAACAGTATGCAAACAAAAGAAAAACATACAAACTGCGAAAGAAAAACATAAAGACTGCTAAAAAAAAACATAAAGGAACACTATGCGTGCGGGCAGGGTAATTTATTGTAGGGAACAGAGAAATCACAGGAGAAAGAAACAGTTTCTTTGTGTCTATTTTCAAGGCAGAATATCCAGAAATTCTCCCAGAAATACCAAGTGACCATGGGACTTGTGTAAGTAAAGTTTAAGATCATTCTTAACAGTGTTGAGGTCATCTTTGAAAAGAAAACTGGATTGAGTATTTTTAATACTGACAGATCAGATGTACTTCATACAAGAATTTCAGAGGAAGCAGCAATAGACGTATTGATGCATTGCGAATTTTCATGTTATTTTCCAATATATTCCTGAACGATATTTAGCCAATCTGGATATGGCAAAAGTTATAAATATTATCCAACAGTTTAAGAACGGATGAAGATGGAGAGTGGTGAACTACAGATCAGTTAACTTGTAATCCGCGGTCATGTGTCTCCTGGGCTGAATTACAAAGAACGTGTTACTGGATATATAGAAGGTAATGGGAAAACTGGGGAGGATGATCATGCATCGATGAAACTAAAACCATACGTGGCAAACATTTTTTGGAATGGTGTGAATATGATTCTTGTGGACGTAGGCAATGAGGTGCTAATGGATAACGTATAGTTAGATATTCAGGAGGATCTTTTTTTAAGA
>NW_025198021.1:0-4115 GCF_004010195.1 Chiloscyllium plagiosum
TAGACATGCTCACATTCATAAGCAACTTCATGTACATGTATTGCCGTTTTAACTCTCTGCTCTTCCGAATGAGTTTGCACTATGTCAGGCAGGGAAGTTTAGAACTCCTCCACATTCACTGTCTCTCGAAGTGCATAATAACTTTGCTCTCTTTTTAAAGCTCTAATCCATCTATCAAAATTACTTTTTTGATCCTTTCAAACTCAATAAGGGGTTGAACAGATTCGGCCTTAGATTTGTCTGTAGGCTTCTGGCACAAGCTCATATGCACTTTTCCCCCTCCTCATACTCCCCATATCTCTCGACTAAGTGTTGCGAATGTCTCACAAGCTCTACCCACAAATTCTGTTTGGATCAACACAACTCATATGCTCACGGGCCACTGCATTTGTTTAGCTACTTTTTCAAATGAAATAAAAATATTTTCCATGAATATACCGTGCATTTTTTGTTTTTTGTATATCCTGCTCTTTCTCCAGTGGTGCTTTTCCGTGAATATGCCTAAAACGTTTCTGACCAGGCTTTTGACCACCATGGTTTGCTCATTCTCATGCTGTTCCTCACTAAGCTTACCTTCAGCTGTCATCGCCATCCTTTTAAGCTGACTTCCATTCTAAGAGTCCATCTCTGAAGCTCAAATGCTCCCTCTTTTTCTTTTTCTCCTGCTAAAGCTATTTGTTTCTTTTCTCTTTTCTCTGCTAAGCCTATTCATTCTCTTTCTTTCTCTTCTAATATTAGTCATTACGCAAACTGCTTCATTTGCGATTGAAGTTTAGTCATCTCTATAGATCCTGATGGAGTTTCCAGCAAATTGGAATGGGGAGCTACTGCAAGCATCTCATCTTTCCTCACATTAGGAGATAGCTTCAACTCCAGCTCGTCCACTAATTCCCACAGCTTGGACTTCATGTGCATTTTGTAAAAAAAATCCCAAAGTTAACTCTTCCACCTTCAAAACATACTGCAAGAGGCATTGCTATCAGAAGCACTGTTTACTCAACCAAATCAACACCCGAAGTAAGAGACACTAACACCTGCCACTCGCCGACTAAATCCCACAAATGGCTCCCAATCTGTTATGTACCAGGCCCGACCACCCAAAACATTTTTAAGCAGGTAGCCCAGACAAAGACATTGCTATTGGTTGAAGGTTAGTGTACTGTGGATATTCCCGGAGTGAATTAACTGGTTAGAATGCCGAGATTTAAACAAACAAAATGTATTTACCAAATTACCTAATGAACACAAGGAGCCGAAAATAGAATATCTGAATATCCTATCCAAACTCGATAAGGTCTCCCGATTTAAGGATGCTGTTACAAATACTTACAAAATCACAAATAAACAAGCCCCTTAGCACAATCAGTAAATCTAATGCAGAAATCTTACAGATTATGAGGTCAGAAGTGCAAAAGAAGGGGGTAGAGCATCCAGTTTCAACAGTGACCCTGACTCAACCAAACCCCAAACTGTACCAACCTGCCCAGCAAGAGAGCTGACCACATCCTCTTGATTATATAAGTCTTTTTTTAAGTCTTGAAAGCTTTCTGCCTGAGGCATTACCTGCTAAGTATAAATAAAAGGGGCCAATGAACATTTCAAAATTCAGGCAGATTCTAATCTTGTATCGTTTAAAACCTCTCTGACAAAAAAAAATCAAGGACAACATAACCTTGTAAAGGGACCAGCTTTGTGACAACATGCCACATTTAGCTTTGGACCGAATTCAAAAAAAATGTTAATCTAACTGCTTTGAATACAATAAAGTGTATTAAAATAGAGCTGACGCGCATTCTGTGTTGAATTTACAAAATTGCCAAGTTAGAGCAATGAGAGGAAAGACCAGACAGACCCACACTCGCTGTGTATGGTCAGGGCAAGTATGTCCACTGTAAATCTACTGGTTGGCAACTGGTCTAGTCGAAGAGGGATCAGCACAGTAACTACAACTAGATTGTGTTTTTTGGTGGTGGTGGTGGGAGGTTCAGGTGATTACAGCATTGCAAACAGACAACACAGCAGATTCATCTTGCCTGCGATAAGAAAACATCTATAATTCTCCCTCACAACTAACTTCATGAGAATAATTGGTGATGGGAGATGTGACGATTAGCCAGCGATTCCAACATTCAATCCAGTCCACTTGTCATTGTGATCTGAAGATACCACACTGAAAAGAGTTAACTGGATCTGTTTGTTCAGTGACTGTGATTGATGTCAATCTCCATGGACCCTGATCGTGACACTGGATGGTTTCTCTCTTCTATTAGTAATGGGCTTCTTGTAAGGCTTTGTCCCATTGTAGCAGCAGATGCATCACCTTCACATTAACAGGGATGAACAGCTGCAGAGACAGGAAGATAAACATCTAAGAATAGTCTGGAATGTCCAGATCGGATATTCGGTGTACTGTTGATTATCCAGGCAGGTTACTATCCCTTCCTCGCTATTTTTGGTGTACCTGGTAAGTCTCTCCATCTCTATCCATTTATTAAGCCCATATGTCATGGTAAAACTCATTGCTATTTCTGTTATCTATATCTGGCAAAGACGAAAACTATTGTCTTCAGTTTCAAGTGTAACTTCTATTCATTACCCACAAATTTCAGAATCACCCACAACTCCGGCCTGACAAACATCTGAGAATAAGACTTCACAATCCAGATGTATCTTTTTGCCCTGAATTCATTTATGTCTGGGTATTCTGTCCATCACTAAACCTATCCACGACCTGCTTGATTATACTCCCAGTCCCTATCTTAGCGTCAATGCTGATGTTTGATAAACCATTATCTATGCCTTGGTAAAATTCTGACTTTATGGTTCCAACTCTCCTGTGAGCACTCTTTCAGTTACAAATATTTCGATAACAACCTTGTTCTTGTCTCTAATGTAACTTCATGACAGGGACACTCTGTCAGAGTAGTAATGTCGCAAGAAATGTAATTCAGAGGCACAGGTTATTACACATAACCTGCCACTGTTTCACATGCTAACACAGATGATGTCAGAACATACATTCGAATACAGGAATTGGAAATAAAAGAGAGTTTAACTCATAACAACCATAACATCACCAACATTTTAACTATAATTTTATCTATTTCACTGATATGCTTTGGTAAAGAAATCTAGCATTATTACCTGGGCTGACTCAGACCCACAGCAATTTGCTTGGCTCTATACTGCCTGAAAGAATGACATCACAGTAAAGGGCATTTGGTGATGGTCAACAAATGCTGCCCTTGCCAGTGATGTAGGCATTCCATATAATAACAACATTAAATAAAACAAAGAATGATGCTAGAGTGAGTCGTGAGTTCATGGAATGCCCTGCCAGTAGCAGTGGTGGACTCTCCTTCATTATGGGCATTTAAACGTGCATTGGATAGGCATATGGAGGATAGGGGGCTAGTGTAGGTTAGGTGGGCTTGGATCGGGGCAACATCGAGGGCCAAAGGGCCTGTACTGCGCTGTATTCTTCTATGTTCTATGTTCTATGTAGATCAGAAGCAAAAATAACGAGAAATTGCCAGAGAAACTGAGCAGCACTGGCAGCTTCGGGTCGAGAGAAAAACAGAATTGGCACTTCGAGTCCAATGACCATACATCAGAACTGAACATCGCTGGGAAATAGTGTAATTGATGTTGGTGACAGGGATGCCTGTTGTGAAGGGGAGAAGGAGTGAATTGAATAGATGTAGAATGAGAGAGATAGACAGAATGAAGCAAACAAAGGAGATGTTGATGATCAGCTGGAATGGAAATATAAACGAGATTAACCTTATCTATTTTTCTCCTGTTCCCATATTACTGAAAATCATGCCCATTTTGGGTATACATCAAAGTCCCTGTTTTAAAATGAGTTATGTCCCTTTGTCTCTCTTCCTTAAGTGTGATCATCTACTTTGATTCATTAATGGGATGCTGGGTCAGTATTTAATTCCCTTTCCTCATTGTCCTTGAGAAGGTGTTGGTGAGCTGCCTTCCTGACCAATGCAGTCCTTGGGCTGTAAGTAGTCGGTGCTGAGGTCCATATAGTTTCATTTCTGTGAGACTTTGTATTGAGTGATATAAATGAGTGGCTGGCATGGCCATTTAAAACTTCAACTGAG
>NW_025198021.1:4741-5392 GCF_004010195.1 Chiloscyllium plagiosum
AGAAGGATATTGGCCAAGTGCAGGAAAAGTGGCTGAGCATGGATGGACGTTTTGGTCAGCATGAACCAGATTGGGCTAAAGGGGTTGTCTCCGTGGTGTCGGACTCTATGATTCTATGATAGTTTACAGAGTTCTGTGGACCCTCATGTTGGTTGAGAGAGAGCTCGAGGTTCTGAATGAACTTTCACTGCCTCAATGTGCAGCTCGTGTGTGACCCTGCACTGAACGTCATGTTGTTTACAAACCTGTCAGCAGGCACACTCTGATAGAGTTAGCCATTCCCACCAGCTTCTGACCTCTGTACAGAAAACAAGCCCACCTTCTCTGTCACATAGTCCCATTTTTCTCAAAGCATTTCCTTCGCTCAAGGAGACTATGTCCTTGATTGTTTTCAGAGGGGCAATAAAACGGGGCCTGACTCCGATCAGTCTGGCTTCGTACAGACATGATATATGGAAGCAGATGAAACTTCCGGCCAAAGTGGTCATGCTTTAGAATGCACCTGTATAATGAAAGGCGAGCGTCAGCTCTTGTAGCTGCACTAGCTGAGCTGAGCTGAGCGGAGCAGTTTTCAGTTGAGTCTTGAACTGGGAAGTTCAACAGGGAGCTGTGGGGGGACTCTCTCTTTTCTGCCCTTCAACTTCAACCTGC
>NW_025198022.1:0-5392 GCF_004010195.1 Chiloscyllium plagiosum
ATAGTGTAGTGGGGTCACCTGTAGTGTAACATGAATCCAAGGTCCCAGTTAAGACCATCTGCCTTTGCCCGGCCACTCTGCAGTGCTGCATACCCCGAAGTCCACCTGGGAGGATGGCTACCCGAAGATCCGAGGCCGAGAATCTCGGACTGCTGAAGTGTTCTCCGACTGGGAGGGAATACTCCTGTCTGTTGATTGTTGTGCGGTGTCCATTCGTCCGTTGCCGTAGCCTCTGCTTGGCCTCGCCAATGTACCACGCCTCAGGGTATCCTTGCCTGCAGCGTATGAGATAGACAATGTTGGCTGAGTCACATGAGTACCTGCCGTGTACACAGTGGGTGGTGTCCCCATGTGTAAAGGTGGTATTCGTCTTGATACTTTGTCTTGCAGTGGTTGCCATGACAGGGTGGTATGGTGTTGTAGTCGATGTTGTTCTGAAGGCTGGGCAGTTTGCTGCGAACAATGATTGCGGTTTGGTGGTTATTTAAAGGTGAGAAGTGGAGGTGTGGGGAAGGTCTTGGCGAGGTGCTCAGCCTCATCGATCATGTGTTGCAGGCTGCGAAGAACATGGCATAGTTTTTCAGCTCCTGGGAAGTACTGGGTACCCTGTTGGTTGCAGCTCGTGTCTGTCTCCTGAGAAGGTCATTATGGTTTCTCACTGTGGCACATGGGAACTGGAGATCGATGAGTTGAGAATCGTACTCAGTTCTTATGAGGGCATTTTAGCAACATTGATTGAGAGATCAATGTTGGAATGTCCTCCCCTGCTCTTTTTTGAAATAGTGACATGGTATCTTTGATGTCCATATGAAGAGGCAGTAGGGCCTTTGTTTAACGCTTCCTCCATTTGCTTGTCTCCAACAATGTTGCACTCCTGCAGCATTGCACTGGAGTATCACCCTGGATTACATACAGTCTTCAATCTCTGGAGTGAGGACTGGATCCATTACCTTCCAGCTCAGAGGCGAGACCGCTACCCACACAGTCATGATGCCAACTTCCCAAAACAAGGTGTAAATAATGATCATGGCTTGTGGATACCACAGCGATCGCAGAAAGCCCGGGCAGGAAATGGAAAGTCCCAGTGGGTCAAACAGTGTAGATAGAGCCAAGGAGCTGCTTTGTGGAGAGATATCAAAAGTTGAAACATCCCAATGGCTTTCACAAAGACAGCTTGGGATACCAACAGGCAGGGAAGCAGATACAGTTCATTCAAAACAATAGAACACAGGAGTCAGTAATACCCAGGCACAGCCACGATGGTGAAAATAAAAGTTCTGAAAAGTTTTGGAGGGAGCCTTAGGTGTGAAGGAGTACAATGTAAAAAGGATTTATAATCCTGTGTTGTGTAGCCAAGGAAAGCTGGGGATATACAAGCATTTCAAGGTAGTGGAGCTGATAGAACAAAACAGGACAAAACAGTTGGCAACCATCAAACTGGGGGAAGGGGAGGGGGGTGCTTGAGAAAGACTGGTGCAGAAAACAGAGCGAGTCCCTTTGCTGCAGAAAGCACCGATCTCCTTAACTGGGAGATTAATGAGCATCGTGCTGACCTGGCCTGGACTAACACTCAGATCTCAACACTCAGAATTCTGCCTGCAATACCAATTCACATCCGGAATTAGAGCAAGCCATTACTCCTAAAAGCTTTCGGAAGAATGGATTTTAAATGTCTGCATTAATGTGATCATAGAGATTGATGCAGTGAAATTTCAAATTAAGTAAGCTACAAATCCATCCTCCAGAAGGGCTCTCCTGTTCGTTCTCTGACCTGGCAACCCTCCTGTGAATAAAACTCAGCTGTCCCTATTCTGGACAAATTCCAATTGCCCATCACCCCTGCACTCTCTGACCCGCAGAAGCTGCAAATCCAGCAACATCTCCATTTTTAAAATGCCACTCTTGTTTACAAATCCGTCAAATAGTTTCTCCTCTCACTGTCTCTCTCTGTAACCTCCTCCAGCCTCACAATTCTCCTCGATAGCTGCTTTCCTGGAACATTAGCTTATGCATTCCACTCCATTGTGGTCTCGGTTGTAGAATGGGCTGCATTATATCTACAGGGAGACAGTGAGGTATGCAGATGCTGGAGATCAGAGTCGAGAGTGTGTTGTTGGAAAAGCACAGCTGGTTAGGCAGCATCTGAGGAGCAGGAGCATCGATGTTTTGGGTCAGAGCCTTTCATCAGAAATGAGGCTGGGAGCGTCGGGGGTGGAGAGATAAATGGGAGGGGTGTGGGGCTGGGGGGGTAAGGTAGCTGAGACTGCAATAGGTGAATGGAGGTGGGGGTGAAGCTAATAGGTCAGAGGGGAGGGTGGAGCAGATAGGTGGGAAAGGAGATTGACAGGTGGGACAGGTCATGACGTCGGTGCTGAGCTGGAAGGTTGGAACTGGGGTAAGATGGGGGGAGGAGAAATGAGGAAATTGGTGAAGTCCACATTGATGCCCAGGGCTTGAAGATGACATGTTTTTCCTCCAGGCATCGGGTGGTGAGGGAGCGGCGATGAAGGAGGCTCAGGACCTGCACGCGTTCCACCTCAGAGTCTAGATTAGAGCGGTGCTGGAAAAACACAGCAGGTCAGGCAGCATCCGAGGAGCAGGAAAAATTGATGTTTCTGGCAAAAGCCCTTCAGCCATTCCCAAAATGTTGATTTTTTCCTGCTCCTCGGATGCTGGCTGACCTGCTGTGCTTTTCCAGCACCGCTCTAATCTTGACTCTGATCTCCAACATCTGCAGTCCTCACTTTCACCTATGGAATTTTAACATCCATCATCTGATTGCTATATTTTGGATCTTGCATCGATTGAAGTAGCTTTCTAAAAAGGACAAATCTTGCCCTAAAATGGTTGCAAAGATCACCTGACTGCAAATTGAGACACATCCAGGAGACCAATGTGGAATAAATGGAACAGTCTGCACTCAAATTGCTTAAAGACAATCAGCAGGAAAGCTAGTGGAATGTTGGCCCTTATTTCAAGGGGGTTGGAGTTTACCAGTAGGGAAGTCTTACTGCAACTGTACAAGGTGCTGGGGAGATCACATCTACAGTATTGTGAGAAGCTTTGGCCTCCTTAGTTAACAAAAAATATTTTATTGGAGGCAGTTCAGAGAAGATTGATCTTTGGTGTGGACCGGTTGTCTTATGAGCAAAGGTTAAACAAGTTGGGACTCTACTCACTGGAGTTTAGAAGAATGGAGTTTCATCTCATTGAAACATTTAGGATTCTTAAAGGGCTTGTCAGGGTAAATGCTGAGAGGATGTTTCCCTTCATGGGAGAGTCTAGAACCAGAGGGCACAGTCTCAGAATTAAAGAGGTGCTGATTTAAGACTGAAATGAGAAGAAATTTCTTCCCTGAGAGGATTGGTACTCCTTGCCACAGCTCTGTGTGGGGGCAGAGTCCTTGTGTATATTTAAGGCTGAGAGATAGATAGATTCTTGATCAGTTGGGGAATCAAGGGTTGGGGGGAGAAGTAGGAAAGTGGACGTGAGGATTGTTGGATCAGACATGATCCTATTGATTGGTGGAGCAGGCTCGAGGGGCCGAATGGCCTACTCATGTTCCTATTTCTTATGGTTTTATACATATTGTGTCAGCAATTACCCTGTCAAGCCCCTTATTACTCCTGTAGAGTCCCAGTCTGTTTAACCTTTGCTCATAAGACAATCCCTTCGTACTCGGGAGTTTGTTTGACTGGCGAACTGGATTCCATCCACCTATTAAACAAAAATTCTGTATTCTAAGTATTGATGCAAATGGGCTTTCAGGGCCTGAGGACAATGTCCTTTTTTTGACAAATGCAAGTTTTTGTGAACTCTTGCTGGTGTCCGTCCTTGTGATCGATGAAGCACATCACAGATATCAAGTACATACCCAATGGAGCTTGTTCCTCTATGATGAAGCAGGAACACCACCACCTGCAAGTTTCCTTCATCCTGCGAGGTTTCGATGGGCTGAATCATCTTATGTCCTTCCTTACTCTGATCATGATCTTAAACAGACAGGGATGTTCTGGGGAAGAGTGCCCTCTTGTGGTAAACAGTTGCTCACATCCGGAGTATGACCAAGTGTAAAAGATTAAGAGAGTGATAATGTGGATATTTCAAACACCATGCTGCATTATCACTACCACGGGTGGATACCCACAGTTACACTGGCCTCCATTACAATCAGGGGCATCAGACTGGCACCGTGCACTGGAGAACACACTGCTCCAGCTCACTTCTCCTCAAACACACATTGCTCAGGATGTACATAGTGGTCATCAACTTCATGGACACTGGCAATGCCACCCACAATGTGCCCTGTGTCTTGGGCTCAGCTTGCAGCAGGTGGCAGATGTCAGTGAGCACCTAGAGTCGTAGAATCATAGAGTCCTACAGCACGGAGACAGGCCCTTTGCCCAAACTGGTCCGTGCTGACCAAAATGTCCGTCCATGCCAACCCCATTTCCTTGCATTTGGCCCATATCCTTCTAAACCGTTCCTATCCATGTATTTGTCCAATGCCTTTTAAACATTGTTAGTCATTGATTCCCCAACCCTGGAAAAAAGACTGAATGTATTTACCCTATCCATGCCTCTCATGATCTTATACAATTTGATAAGGTCCCTTTTCAGTCTCTTACGCTCTAAAGAAAAAAGTCCTAGCTTGTCCAATCTCTCCCTATGACTCAGACCTTTGAGTCCTGGCAACATCCTTATAAATTCCTTCTGCACTGTTTCCAGTTTAATAACATCCTTCCTATAGCATGGTGACCAAAGCTGAACACAATGCTCCAAATGCGGCCTCACCAACATCCTGTACAGCTGTAACACAACTTCCCAACCCCTATACTCACAGCCCTGACTGCTGAAGGCCAGTGTGCCAGAAGCCTTCTACACTGCCCTGTCTACCTTTGACTCCATTTTCAGAGAACCATGCACCTGAATGCCAAGATGGACGGTTCCCCTGCATCTGTTCCACTCCTTCAGGCGCTACCATTCCCCATGAAACTCCTATCTTGATTTGACTTTCCAAAATGCAAGACCTCACACTTATTTATGTAAAACTGCATTTGACATCTAGTCCAGCATAAAAGGGAACCTGAGGGTCAACGTTTTTACACAGAGGGTGGAACGCATATGGAATGAACTGCCAGTGGAAGTGGTTTTACCTTTAAAAGGCATTTGGACAAATACATGGACAGGAAAGGTTTAGAAGGATATGGGCCAAGTGCAGGGAAATGGGGTGAGCGTGGATGAACATTTTGGTCAGCATGGACCAAAGGGTCTGTCTCCATGTTGTAGGACTCTGATTCTATGACTCTAAGTGCTCGCTCATCCCTAGTTGCCTTTGAGACGGTGCTGCTTTCTCGATCCACTGTAGTCCAGGTTCTGTAGGTAGACCCTC
>NW_025198023.1:0-2201 GCF_004010195.1 Chiloscyllium plagiosum
TAGATGGAAAATATTCTGCCTGGAGGACAGTGTGAATTGGGGTCCCGCAGGGCTCTGTTCTTGGGCCTCTGATCTTTGTAGTTCTTATAAATGACTTGGCTGAGGAGGTTGAAGAGTGGGTTGGTAAGTTTGCAGATGGCACTAAGGTTGCAGTATCGTCGACAGTATAGACGGCTACTTCAGGCTGCAGCGCGACATAGATAGGATGCAGATCTGGGCTTGGCAGATGGAGTTCAACCTGGATAAACGCGAAGTGATGCATTTTGGAAGGTGGAACACGAATGCTGAATATAAGATTAAAGACAGGTTCCTTGGCAGTGTGGATGAGCAGAGGGATCTGGGTATGCAAGTACATAGATCTCTCAAAGTTGCCACCCAAGTGGATAGGGTTATTATGAAAGAATATGGAGTTTTGGCTTTCTTTAAGGGGGATTGCGTTTAAGAGCTGCGAGGTTTTGCTACAGCTCGACAAGTCCCTGATGAAACCAGTCTTTGAATATTATGTCCAGTTCTGGTCTCCCTACTATAGGAACGATGCCGAGGCTTCCGAGAAAGCGCAAAGAAGGTTTACCAGGATGCTTCCTGGACTGGAGGGCTTGCCTTATTAAGAAAGTTGGAATAAGTTCGGACTTTTCTCTCTGGAGAGAAGGAGGAAGAGTGGAGACCTGATCGAGGGATAGAGAATAATGTGTGGAATAGATAAAATCAATAGGAAGAGACTTTTCCCCCGGACAGGATTGACTGGTATGAGAAGTCATAGTTTGAAGATATTAGGAGGAAGGTATAAAGGAGATGTCAGAGGTAGGTTCTTTACGCAGAGAGTTGTGAATGCATGGAATCGGTTGCCAGCTGTGGTCATGGAAGCAGAATCATTGGGGACATTGGTGCGACTCCTGGACATGCACATGGATAGCAGTGAGTTGAGGGCTGCGTAGGGTAAGTTACTATATTTGACGTTAGGATTAAATCACGTGGGCCAAAGGGCCTGTTCTGTGCTGTACTTTTCTATGTTATATATTCTATGAGTGCATACACTGGGTATATCTGCAATCCTCCCACTCCCATCGCAAATGATGCGGGTTTGACGTTAGGATTAAATCACGTGGGCCAAAGGGCCTGTTCTGTGCTGTACTTTTCTATGTTCTATATTCTATGAGTGCACACACTGGGTATATCTGCAATCCTCCCCTCCCATCGCAAATGATGCGGGACAATATAATAAATCATTTCTTTCACACGAACGACGAGGCTGAGGGATACGAAATAGATCCTTTCGAAATTATGAGAGGCATCGAAGTAATGAATAATGGAAGTCTTTTACACAGACTACAGGAGATATAGGTTTAAAGTGTTATCGAGCAGACCAGACCCAAACGTATGGTATGCAGATTGATTTTGCTTGTTTTATGATAGTCGTACATTCTGAGAAACGGTGAACAATATTATGTTGCATTATTTTCATTACAAACCATACCTTACATAAGGACATCAGTTTAATAAATGGAAGTCTTTTACACAGACCACAGGAGATATAGGTTTAAAGTGTTATCGAGCAGACCAGACCCAAACATATGGTATGCAGATTGATTTTGCTTGTTTTATGATAGTCATACATTCTGAGAAACAGTGGACAATATTATGTTGCATTATTTTCATTACAAATCATACCTTACATAAGGACATCAGTTTAATATAGTTTCACAGCTTTTAAACAGGTGCAGAGAAGGATCAACTCTATATATGACAGGTCCATTCATAAGTTTGATAACAGCTCGGAAGAAATTGTTCCTGAATCCATTGATGCGTATTTTGAAAGATTTGCATCTTCTGTCCAATGGAAGAGGTTGGGAAAGTGCATTGCGGTGGTGGGAGGGGCCTTTGATTGTGTTTGCTGCATTCCTGAAGCAGTGGGAATTCAAGACCGAGTCAATGGAAGGAAATATGATTTGCCTGATGGATTGGGTTAGATACACGCATCTCTGCAATTTCTTGCAGTACGGTTAGAGCAGTTACAATACGAAGCATCTGGATAGAATGTTTTCTGCAGTGCAATGTTAAAATTGGTCAGAGGCATTGCCAAAATGCTAGATTTTCTTCCCCGTCTGAGGAAGTTGATGCATTGATGTTCTTTCTTGGCTGTAGAGTTGACATGGATAGACTGATTGTTTGTAATATTTATTACTCGGAACTTGAAGCTGTCC
>NW_025198023.1:2805-5392 GCF_004010195.1 Chiloscyllium plagiosum
TCGCAAGTTTTGCATTTCTTGCGGTTGCAGGGGAAGGTGCTGGGACTGGAGGTTGAGTTGGTGGGGGCTGTGAAACTGACGAGGGAGTCGCGGAGGGAGTGGTCTTTCCAGAACGCTGGTAGGGGAGGGGAGGGAAACATGTCCTTGGTGGTGGGGTCTGTTTGGAGGTGGCAGAAATGACGAAGGATGATTTGATATTTGGAGGTTGGTGGGTAGGTAGGTGAGGAGCAGTGGGGTTCTGTCCTAATGGCGATTGGAGGGGCGGGGTTCAAGGGCGGAGGAGCGGGAAGTAGAGAAGATGCGGTGGAGAGCATCGTCAACCACGTCTGAGGGAAAAGTGCGCACTTTGAAGAAGGAGGCCATCTGGGTTGTTCGGTATTGGAATTGGTGCACCTGGGAGCAGATGCGGTGTAGGTGAAGGAATTGGGAATATGGGATGGCATTTTTACAGAGGGCAGGGTGGGAGGAGGTGTAATTTAGGTCGGTTTTGACACCTACCCACTATCGTGGTGTCATTAGTAAATCTGTAAATGGAGTTAGAGCTGAATTTGGCGGGACAATCACGAGAGGGTAAGAAATATTGAAGGGGGCTGAGTACACAGCCTTGAAGGGCATGGGTATTGCGTATTATTGAAGAGGAGGAGTTTCCAACTATCCTCATTCATTGTGATCTGCAGGTCAGAAAGTTAAAGATCCAGTTTGCGTTGTGAGGAAAATCTTAGGACTCAGAAATTCCGATGCGTCTTGTTGGCATTAGGGTCTTCAAGGCAGAGCTAAAGCCAATATACAGAAGTCTGATGCAGGTGTCCATGTTATCCAGATATTCCAGAGATGAGTGAAGTGCCAGGGAGATGGGGTCTCATGGATCGATTACGATCGTGGCGAATTATCGAGGACCTCAGCAATCTGGGAGTTAATGTTTACCATTCCTAACCTCTTAAAGCACTTCATAAATGAGATCGGCCATGATTGTATTAAAAATCGGAGCAGGTTCGGTGAGCCGAATTCCAGACTCATGCTCCTATTTCTTGTGTTCATTTGTTCTTTATAGCTCAGAGGGAAACATGTTAACGAATGGTCCTGGCAGACAATGAAGATCCACATACACAAATCCCATTTCTCGGCTATAAGTCCATCGTCCTGAAGGTTTCAGCAATGCATGGGACTATTGAAATACCACACAGGTAATATGAATTTGGATCTTATTAATTGATTCAACATCATTGTCCACAACATTGGACACAAATCGGGAGAGTTAAAGTGATGGCGTCACCAATGAATTAATTAAGATTTGATGAAAAATGTATCTGACTCGCTCTGTCACTCTGTCCCTCTTTTTTAAAAGTGATAACATAAAGCCCTCTGCTGGCCTCGCAGTGTCACTGTACAAGCAGCAGATTTTTTTTTCTCTCTGGGACACTTTGCTCCTGTCCCTGTACATTCTATTATTTCTGACAGTCTCACAATGCCCTGAATGACGCAGAGGCGCAAGTAGCTGCACAGTGACGTCACAAAAAGGATGGCCGCAACCAGCGGGGAAAGTCTGACACCGAGGAAGCGTGAGGAGGCAACAGGTAACTCGTGCCAGGGCCGTGAGGTGAGGGAGAGCGATCCCCTCTGGCCGCCACGAGAGGAACCAGCAACCACTTTCTGAATGAAAGCAACTAGATATTTTTGGAGAACTATATCGTTTATTCTCAATTCATCATTCCGTAACAAGGCAGCACCCACCCCCTGAAATACTTCAATACTATAGAACAGGAAATGTATAAATGTTAGGAACCACAGAACGATGAAAAGGTTTAACATTGTTGCTTGGACAGAATGTCAGCATTGGTCCTGTTTTCTACCTCCATCCATTTTCAAATCGAGAAGTTACATTTGTTGCTTCCAAGTTTAAATGAACCTTCTCTGAATTTAATGAAGGAAAACAAAAGAAGTGGTGAGCAACAGTGATTAGGGGATTGCATTGTTCGGGCATCAGGCTGATGTCTGTGACAGTGCAGATGCGACACCAGGTAGCACGCTGCCTCCCTGAGTCTGGGATGTCACTGAGTGGCTGAATGACAGTCTGAAAAGGATAGAGCAAATATAAGATGTGGCAACGGATGGAGCCTTGAAAACAGTGTATAGGAAGCTGTGAGGTCAATTGACAACACAGGGTTAAATACAGAGTAAAGTTCCCTCGATGATGCCTAACCAAACATTTTGAAGATATGTATAATCTGAGAAGTGATAGAGATTTAACTCACTCTCAACTATCACCACAGAAACACATGCGCATAGGCGCGGGCGAGCGCGCGCGCACACACACACACACACGCAGTAATTCTCGATTGTTATCCAAGAGGGTTCCCATTTTCGACGAAAATAGATGTATTCCAGAACTTCATCACAGAGTTCTTTACTGGATTGTTTCTGTTCAGTTTGGATTCTAAAGTAGATTCCTGATTCGGAACATCCCCATGGACAATTTTCCTCAACCCATGTGCTATGTCCTGCTCACAAAAACTGCATTTGATTCCAATACCGTATGTTGTTTGATACAGGAATTTTTCTGTGTCGGGGGGATTGAGTCTTGATTCTG
>NW_025198024.1:0-3473 GCF_004010195.1 Chiloscyllium plagiosum
TTTCATTTGATTCATCTCATTTCCTACAAACCAAAAGGATAGCCATGGGCACCTGAGTGGGCCCAAGCTATGCCTCCCACTTTGTAGGATTTGTAGAACAGTGCCTCTTCCACAACTACACCAGCACCATCCCTCAGCTGTTCCTCGGCTATATTGATGACTGCATTGGTGCTGCCTTGTGCTCCCACGAGGAGCTCGAGCAGTTCATCAACTTCACTAAAATCTTCACCCCATCCTCAAATTCACCTGAGCCATTTTTGACACTTCCTTCCCCTTCCTGGACCTTTCTGTCTCCTTCTCCAGAAACTGGCTCACCAATGATATTCATTTCAAACCCACTGATTCCCACAACTACACTTCCTCTCATCCACCCTCCTGTAAAAATGCTATCCCACACTCCCAAATCCTCCGCCGCATCTGCTCCCAGGATGCGGTGTTCCACTCCAGGACATCCCAGATATCCTCCTTCTTTAGATACCGGAGTTTCCCCTTCCTCAGTAATTACAGATGCTGTCAACTGCATCTCCTCCATCTCTCACACTTTTGCCCTCAAAACCCCTCCCCCACAAAACAATAAGAGTCTCCTTAGTGCTCACAAACCATCCCACCAACCCCTGAATTCAACGCATCATCCTTCGACACTTCTGTCATCTACAATCAGATCCCACCAAAAAGATATTTCCTTTTCCACCCCTGTCTGCTTTCCGCAGGGATTGTTCATTCTGCAACTCCCTCAAATCTATATCCATCACCTACTTCACCAACACACCCAGTAACCTTCCCTGCAATCATAAGAGGTGAAGCACCTGACCCCACACATTCCCTCTCACCTCTGTCAATTGACCTAAACAATCTTTCCAGATCCCACAGAGATTCACCTGCACCTCATCTATGCATCCATTGCTCACGATGTGGTATCCTTGATAGTGGAGATACCAAATGCAGACTCTGGGACTGGTTCACAGAAAATCTGCACTCTGCATACATCAACCAACCTGAACTTCCAGTTGCCATCCTTTTTAATTCCCACTCCCACTCTACAACAACCTGTCCATTCTTGGCCTCCTCCACTATCAGTGAGGCCAAACTGAAACTGGAGGAACAATATCTTATATTTCACCTGGGAAACTTACAGCCCAATTGCCTCAACATCGATTTCACCTGCTTCAAAATCCCTCCTCCCCTACCCTTATCCCATGTCTAGCTCCTCTAGGTTTTGGCTTGAAACGTTGACTTTACTGCTCCTTGGATGCTGCCCAATCTGCTTTTACAGCTTTGCGTCTATTGACTCTGGCTTCCAGCATCTGCAGTTCTTACTGTCTCCATGTGATAACAAGGCCTGGTATGTGGGGGTGTGGTAGGAGCATGGGAGAAGGTGCCTCAACCCCTAAAATTGTTGAAGTTGATATTGTGTCCAAAAGGAAACAACTCTTTCCTGGCTACCAATTTTGAGGAAAGGTCACTGAATCTGAAAATGTTAATCGATTTCTCTCTGCAAATGCTGCCAGACTTATTGAACATTTTCAGCAATTTCTGTCATTGTTTCTGATTTCCAGCATCTACAGTTCTTTTGGCTTTACAGGAGAAAACCTGTTGGGTTAAGAGCCACAGCTACAATGTGCATAAATGATAAATCCTTCACCAATGGACTTTATCGAGTGTAATAACAACTTTTGTGGTGAGATATTAATAGTGGCATAGTGGCTCAGTGGTTAGCACTGCTACCTCATAATGCCAGGGGCCTGGGTCTGATTCCAGCCTTGGGTAATTGTGTGCGTAGTTTGCACATTCTCCCTGTGTCTGTCTGGTGCATCTCTGGGTGCTCAGGTTCCCCCCCACCCATCCGAGGTCGTGCAGGTTTGATGGATTGGCCGTGCTAAATTGTCCATAGTGTCAAGGGATATACAGGCTAGGTGCATGAGCCATGGGAAATACAAGTTTATAGGGATTAGGTGTTGGGGGCGGGGAGTATTGTCTGGATGGGCTGCTCTTAGGGTCGGTGTGGACTCGATGGGCCGAATGGCCTGTTCCACGCTGTAGGGATTCTATAAAGTAATCGTGTAGAAGCAGAAAGCTTTGAACCTCAAGAGACCATTCCGTCCATCGGATGTATGCTCATTTTTACGCAAATAACTAAATATTAATCCGCCACCTGCAAGCCTCTTCCCCCTGTTACTTCTACCGGCCTTTATTTTGAAAGTTTCTCCAATTCCCAGAATAAGGGAAACTTCACTCCGACAGCTGGGCCATAGAGGAAACGCCACTTGGGACACGTGACCCTGCACCGGAAATGCTGGTTGCTGAGGAGACGGCGATAACAACATGGAGGATGAGCATGGAGGCGCGTCGGTCGACAACATCGTCAACGAGTTCGAGACGTACGAGAGTTTCTTGGACTCGCAAGTCACCTCCCTCGACCTATACTACCTGGAGGTAAGAGCCCTGCTCGCCAGCGACCCTGGGCCCATTCCTGGAGGTGGGGGGACGGTGCGGCCATATCGGCATCTCTGCTCGTGAGGTAGCTCGAGCCTCAACCTCGCCGTCCACTGCCGGACTTTCACAGGCTCGAGCTCTTTCACAGCAACGCTTTCTCCATAAAAATAGCCTATCTACTTATTTAAACCGTTGCGATAGTTGAGATATCAACGGTTACTTAATCTACAATCGTTGTAATGAACAAACTATAATCCATGAGTTATAGTTACGGTGGGTGATTCAGAAGCTGTTATTATTGGTCTTTAAATCCCAATTCCAGCCAGTTATCTCATCACTTTAATGCTAACCTGAAGTGCAAATCAGAATCTTAATCCTGAATCCTACAATTGAATATACCAATTCATTGGTACTCGTCACCCAGGTTGCTATAAAATTAGTGACTGCTTGTGATTTAAAAAGTTGTAATCATGTGACTGTCAAAGGAATTAATTTACTGCAACACAATGTTTTGAAATCTGCTGAAGCAGATTGCACGTTATCTTTTGATTATTTATTATTTATAAGAAAAGAATTTGAACATTTTTTCTTCTTTGGATGCTTGGGTGTTGACCAAGCTGTCAACTTGAATTTATGCAGTCTGAGATGCAGGTGTAAAAACAATGACTGCAGATGCTGGAAACCAGATTCTGGATTAGTGATGCTGGAAGAGCACAGCAATTCAGGCAGCATCCGATGAGCAGCAAAATCACGTTTCGGGCAAAAGCTGCTCGTCGGAAGCTGCCTGAGATGCAGGTGTACCCACAGTGCTGCCCGGAAAAGAATTACGTGATTTTTGGTTCTCAAAGTTTGTGCGAAGATTTGTAGCTCGGGTGCTCGTTGCTGTGGTTCTGTTCACCGAGCTGGAAGTTTTTGTTGCAAACGTTTCGTCCCCTGGCTAGGCGACATCATCAGTGCTTGGGAGCCTCCTGCGAACAGTTAATTAACTGAAAAGATGTTGTGGAAATATGGGGAAAAAGACAGGGCAGTGGGACTAACTG
>NW_025198024.1:4015-5392 GCF_004010195.1 Chiloscyllium plagiosum
ATCACATGTTTTACTGCATTTGCCAAGTTGTTGCTCGCAAACCCATCAATATCTCTCTGTAACCGTTGGTGTTCCTCTCATAATCTATCTTTCCAGTTATGTTTGGTGTCATCTGCAAATTTGGCACTTCCTCCCTCCAAGTTATTAATATATATTGTAAGCAGTTGTAATGCCAGCACTGATCCCTGTGGAAACCCAATGGCCATAGACCACCAACCTGAATGAAAACCCTTATCCTCAATCATTGCTTCTCAGCCTGCGGCCAATTCTCTATCCATAGCAACGCACTACCTCCAATAGCATGGGGGTCTTATTTAATGGCTTAATCTTCCGTAGCTACCTTATTGAGGGGCTTCACAAAGTTCAACATAAAATATTTACAGTTGCCCCTCTGTCTTTCTGGTTGAGTCTTCGTCAAAAAATTCAAATCAATTTGTCAGAAAAAGAATTAACTTTCATGAAGCTGTCCTGTCTCTGTTGAGATTAGGATTTTGAAAATATTATGCTGTTGCATCTTTAGTAATTGATTCCAATACATTTTTAACAACAGATATAGTTACTCTTTGCTCACACCTCTCCCCACCCCTCGCCGTTTTGAACACAACTGGCATAGAAACCATTAACTCTGGCACTACTCCAATTCCAAGGATTATGGGAGCTTGCAACTCATGGTGGCTCATTGGGTAGCATTGCAACCTCACAATACCAGGGACCTGGGTTCAATTCTGAATTCTGTCGACTTACTGTCTGGCATTTGGTAGTTCTCCCTGCGTCTGCATGGGTTTCCTCTCTAATCTGCAGATCAGGTAAATTGGCCATGCTCATAGTGCCATGTGCATGAGTCAGGGGTAAATATTTGGGACTGTGTCTGGGTGGGTTGCACTTTGGAGAGTCAGTGTGGACTTGTTGGGCCAAAGGACCTGTTTCTATGCTGTAGGAAATCTAATTGAATGCATCCACTATTTCCGTAGATACTTCTTTTTCATTCGAGGCTGCAAGCCATCAGGGCAAGGGAACTTACTTGCCCTCAGCATCATTAGGCTGTCTAATACTCCATCCTTAGTGATTAAGAAAGGCCTCAGTTTCTCCACTATATTATTTAGAAGTTATGACATGTTTGAAGTATCATTGATTGTAAGTAGTGATGCAAAATATCTGCGTAAATTGTCTCCCAGTTCCTTGTATCTTGTGATTATCTCTGCAGGTCATATTCACACTGATCACTCTCTTCCTTTTAACATAATTAAAGAAGCTCTTACAGTCAGATTATATTTTCCTTACTGGCGAGCTCTCAGTTTATTTTCTCTCTTTTTTCAGTCCTCCTTTGCTATTCACTGTTGTCCGTTTTACATATTTAATGAAGCTCTTACAGTCAGT
>NW_025198025.1:0-5393 GCF_004010195.1 Chiloscyllium plagiosum
TTGATCATCCCCAAGCAGGTCCTCCACCCTAGCGTTGCCTATGTTGTTAGTCCCACCGTTGCCCACAACAATTGGATCCTCCCCCTCCCGCTCCAATATCCTTTCAAGCCGGTCGGAGATGTCCCGCACCCGCAGATGTCCCGCAGTTTGATTTTGCAAACTGCGTTTGGAGCTTTACCAAAGTTTTTCTAAAAATCCACATGTTTTACATCCATTGCTTCTCTTTCATTTGTCTCCCAGTCTGTTTCTGAAACATAATTCATATTTCATAACTCTATGTTAGTGTTGTCTATGACCATTACTTCCAGCCCCAATAATTTCTCCGAAACCATTTACTTACTATGTTCAGTGTTCCATGTACTCTATCATTTTCCCTCACCAGACTTGGTTTTCCTTGTAGTATTAGAAATTTCTGTGAAGGCAGAACTGAAGTAGTGGCTTCATAGTTCTGCCATTTCCCTGTTCCCCATTCAGCATACTCTGGTTGCAACCTGGAAGGAAACTGCAATTGTTTTCTCATGTTTCTCACATTGACATAATTTGACAAGCTATTACAGTTCACTCTTATAACCCTTGTGAATATACACTTCAGAAACTCATCAATTCCTGCCTTAAACTGCTCAATTTTTGACCTTCCACACCATCCACTCACAGGAGCATAGAATCTGTGCCAACAGAAGTACAGCACGATCAGTCCCACTTTGCTACAGCAGGCCCGTAGCTTGGAATGTTATGACACTTCCGACTGCTTATACAAGTACTTTTTAACGATTGTGAGGTTTCCCGTGAAAATTCCCCTCTCAGGAAGTAATCCCAGAACCCAACACACTCTTGGTGAGAACAAATGTTCAAATCCTCTCTGAACCTCAATCTTTTCGCCTTAACAGTGTGCTCCTTTGCTCTTGACCCTCTCACTAAAAGGAACAGCTGCTGTCTATCCACCCTGTCCGTGTCGCTCAGAATCTTATCCTCCTGAATCGCGGACCCCTCAGCTTTCTCTGCTCCAAAATAAACAACACGAGCTTACCCAGCCTCTCTCCATAGCTGATATGCTCCATCCCAGGGAAAATCCTGATGAATCTCCTCTGCACCTTGTCCAGTACAATCACATTGTTCCTGGAATGTGGCTCCCGGAACAGCCCACAGTATTCCATTTTGGCTGAACCAAAGCCCTGTAATGCTCTTATAATCTACGCCCTGATGAGGAAACGCTACACCCACGGTCCAATTCTTAAATAGTCCATTACCCTGTTCAGTACATTCAGGGATGTGTGGAGAAGCACTCTCTGAGGTTCCCAGTGTGCAGCCATTCATTCAGTCCTCCCCTGAAGAAGGGCTTATGCCGAAACGTTGATTCTCCTTCTCCTTTGATGCTGCCTGACCTGCTGCGCTTTTCCAGCAAAACATATTTAAGCATGAGTCCTCCCCTGCCTGGTTCCATCTCCTAAAGTGCATCACCTCATATTTATCAGGGTTACATTCTATCTGCCCATCTGACCATTCCATCTGCATCTTCCTGTAAATTGAGGCCTTCCTCCTCACGTCTGACGGCCCAGTCGATTTTTATCTCAAACATACACTAACTTATCACATCTCCCCCACTCTCCACCTAACCCCCTCGACATTCACATGTATTTTTTTAATGAATAACACAAACAATAAGGGACAGAGCACTGATCCCTGTGGTACACCAGGGGACACTAGTCTCCAGTCACACAAACAGCCTTCTCTCACCACCCTCTGCCTCCTGCCACTAAGACAATTCTCGTTGTGACTTGTCAAGTTTTGCTTCATATTGTGAGATTTTAAATTAGTTTTCAGTTTCCCAAGTGGAAATTTGCCAAAGGCCTTCCTAAAAAACTAAGCAATCGATCTCTTCGAACTAATTAAATCAAATCCATTGGATTTGACGTCCTTCTGATAAAGTCATCATGATTATTCCTGATAAAACCTTGCAACTCTGATTGGAGTTCGATTTTCTCCTTCCCTATTTTCTCCAATAGTTTCCTTAACAGTGATCTAATACTTGCTCGTCTATAGTTACCTGGTCTATCTCTCCCACCCTTTATGTGAAGTGGAATCGTATTAGCAGTTCTACAGTTCTCTGGCACCTCCCCTATGGCCAGATTCTAATTATAATATTCAGTCAGGGTCTTTCCTCTCTTGACCCCAACAGCCTCCTGTGATACAACTCATTCAGACATGGAGATTGGTCCAAATCTATACAGAACAAAACCTCAAATCCCTGCTCGTATTTTACATCAATCTGTTCAAGAGCTTCCCAGTCCATCTTCTTGAATTCTGTACCTGCATCCTCCTTCACACAAGTAAAATAGATGTGAAGGTCTCATGTAACAATCCATCAATCTTCTCCATCTTGACACACAGATTTTCCCTTTGGTTTCTAATGGACACTATGTGTTTGCTGATTATTCTGTTCTATTTGTCCGTGCAGGATATCGTGGGATTCTTCCTGATCTCGCCTACTTGTACTTCTCCATGTCCCTCTGGTCTTCAGTCCCCTCTATGTTTCTAAGTTCCACTGCAATTACCTCTCACGTTTTGAAACTTGAGATCGCAGACTGAGTTTCCACATCAGACAATCTTGCCATTTTAGGGATTAATCTTGATAATGCCTTTTGCCGTTCCTCTGTACTCAGTATATTCTTTCTTAGATTGGGACTCCAAACGATACACAATACTCTAGGTTTAGATTACTTTACAGTGTGGAAACAGGCCCTTCGGCCCAACAAGTCCCGCTGAAGCGCAACCTACCCATACCCCTACATTTGCCCATTACCTAACACTACGGACAATTTAACATGGCCAATTCACCTGACCTGCATATCTTTGGACTGTGGGAGGAAACCGGAGCACCCGGAGGAAACCCATGGGGAGAATGTGCAAACTCCACACAGACAGTCCCCCGAAGCGGGAATTGAACCCGGGTCGCTGGCACTGTGAGGTAGTAGTGCTAACCACTCTGTCACACCCACAGCCGCCCACAGCCGTTTTAGTTTACATAGATTGTGGAAGAATGTCCAGGAGAGTATTGAACAAGTTGAATCTCGAGTTACGAAAGCGTAAATGATAACAAAAACAGCAGATGAGCTGAGACAGTCAGGAAGTGCGACACACATAGAAGCAGGTCTTGTATTGGCACAATGTGGCACACGTTCTTCATGGGATCAAATATGACAGCCAAAGTTACAAGTGTGGTGTAGTCTCAGGCTTTTACGTGGGAGAGGGGTAGAGTCACTGTTCAGAGAATGAATTTTGGATTCAGAACCAAAACATAATGGCTTCAGTCTTCCCCCAGTGTTTGATTGGAGCGAACTTCTGCTAATTATTTTCTGGATATTGGATAAGCACTCTGATAACTTCATGACAGTGGAGGAGGAGAGACAGCTGGCTTTAGAGTAAGTTTAGTTTCATGAACACTCGATGGAATATAATATCCTCTATATTCCAATTGCCTTCACATGAATGTAAACCTAATTTTTACTTTCCCATTTGCATATATTCTTCCCAATACCTCGCGCTTTAACTTTTCTTATGAGTTTACTGTGTGAGTCCTTTGAAAATAATGGTCATGAATATCCAACTATACGTTATACATTGGTTCTTCATTGTCTGTGTCCCCAAGAATCATCTTCAAACCATTCAAAAAAAAATTTTGCCACTTCTGGTTTTCCTTTCATCTGCACATCATCATACTCCCCAATTATGTTATTACCTTCTATATAGCTAGTAGCATGTTCTTTGTAATCTCGACCAATTGATACCTAACTGCGGATGACAAGATAACTGGTCTGTTGTTCAGCATTCTCCAAATTCATCCGTTCTTAAACTGTTGGATAATATTTATAACCTTTGACTTATCCCGATTGGCTGAAAGACTTTCGGGAATGTATTGGGAAAAAAAGTGAAAAATCAGCAATTCAATCAACATGTGTATTGCTGCTTCCTCTGAAATTCTTGTATGAAGTACATCTAGTCTGTCAGATTTATAAACATTCAATCCAGCTTTTTTATTTCAAAGATAACCTCATCACTGACAAGAATGATCTTATACTTTACTTACACAAGACCCATGGTCATTTGGTATTTCTGGAATGATTTCTGGACATTCTTCCATGAAGATAGATGCAAAGGAATTGTTACTTTTCCCTGCGATTTCTCTGTTCTGCAATAAATTATCCTGAACGCTATACAACTGTTTCACATTTGACGTTGTTTTTATTTTTTTTCATACATTGATAGACGCTTATTGGCAGTCTTTATGTTTTTCTTTCGTTTGCACGCCTTTTCTCTTTTTGATTTTCTTCTCAGTTTCATGGTCATCCTTTGCTGGGTCCTTACTTTCTCTGAATCCACTGGCTTACTGCCACACTTGGCATTTTTCTAAGCTGCCTCCTTTAATCTAACAGGTAGATGAAGGTGGGATAGAAAGTGATAGTCGGAGAGGAGGGTGGACCAGATTGATAGGAAGGTAGTTGGACACATCGGAACATTCAAAAGGGTGGTGCTGACTTGGAGGTTTGGAGTAGGATAAGGTGGGTTTAGGGGAAATAGGGAAATGGTGAAATCCACTATGATCTCCTGTGGATGGAGGGTCCCAAGACAGAAGAAGAGGCTTTCTTCCTCCAGGCTTCTGGTGACTCGGGTTTGGTGATGAATCAGGCCTAGGGCCCTCATGTCCTTGGCAGAGTGGGAAGGGGAGTTAAAGTGCTCAGCGACAATGTGATGGAGTTGTTCAATGTGGCTGTCCCAAAGATGTTCTCTGAACTGATCTACAAGTTGTCCTCCTGCTTCGCCAATATAGAGAAGACCACATTGGGTTTAATGGATGCAGTAGATGAGGCGTTCTGTCTCCCTCCATCACCTATTACTTTCAACCCCACCTTCATCTACCTATCGCAATTCCTGCTAACGTCCCCCCTGCCACACCACCTTCTCGTTTATCTCTCAGCCTCCTTGGCCCATAAGCTTCATTCTTGATGAAGGGCTTATGCCCGAAACATCGAGTTATCTGCTCTTAGAATGCTGCCTGACTGTGTTTTTCCAGCACCAGACTCTTCGACTCTGATCTCCAGCATCTGCAATCCCCACTTTCTCCTCACACTTTCATGGCTTGAATGACTCAGATTTATAACGATTACTGCAAATAAAACAAAAACTACCTTGTACTCAAACAACATAAAAAAACCAATACATTGTGGTCACTGTTCCCAAAAGGTCCTTTCCAGCAAAAGCTTTAATTAGCTCTTCTGATCACACAACACCAATTCCTAAAAAAAACCTGATCTTGAGCTCAGTGTTCGACATAATGTTCATTTAAACCACCTCACACGTGGTCATGAAATCCATTTATTCCCAGCATTAGCATTCAA
>NW_025198026.1:0-2037 GCF_004010195.1 Chiloscyllium plagiosum
AGACCACATCGGGTGCACCAGATGCAGTAAACTGGGTTTGGATTCCACCAACTGGCACATCTCCCACAAAACTGTTCCCTTCGTTATCGTGCCACACTCCCCACCAATCTACCCCATAATCCCCAGGTACCTTCTCCTACAACCGCAAAAGATGCATCACTTGCTGGCACGCCACCTCCTCCACCTCCTTATAGGGCTTCAATCAGCACTTGCAGGTCAGATAGAGGTTCACCTGCCTCCCTTACAACCGAGTTTACTGTATTAGATGCCCCCGATGTGGTCTTTTCTACATTGGGGAGACCGAACATAAACTAAGGGCACATTTCACCGAGCATCACAGCCGGACCTGCAGGGGCCAACCTGACCTCCCAGTCACCGCCCATTTGAATTCCCCTTCCCACTCCCTTTCTGACATAACCATCCCTGGCCTCCTCTGTTGCCTTGGTGAGGCAGACCGAAAATTGGAGGAACAACAGGTCATCTGCCTGGCAAGCCTACCACCTGGAAGATGTAACATTGAATTCTCCAATTTGAAATAACCTGACTACCCATACCCTTACTCCATTTTCTGCCCATACTCCTCCCTTCCATTCCACCTAACGACTCCGCCTTCCAGCTCCTAAGTGGATTCATCCCTCCCATCGCCCAATCAGGTTGCATCCACCACTTGTGTCCACGTATCCGTACCTCACCATCCCGCTGCTCTCCTCAAGCCAACCACTCTCTTCCCTTTTTATCTGCAGCTCCCACTACCTCCCACTCCCAGTCCTAAAGAATTGTTATACCTTAAATTTTGACTTTCATACCTCATGATGCTGCCTGGCTTGCTGTGTTCTTCCCGCCTCCTGTTTGTCTCCTATAACTCAGGAAGATAGATTCGAGTCAGCACAACATGCTGGTAGGCAGGAACCATGGGTTGCCCATTGACGTTCTTGAACCGCTGCCCTTGGGCCAGGAGTAAGACAATTAGTCCCTCGAGACACTGACTCGTGAGCAGATGAGGCCATTCAGTCCCTCCCCACTGTTACATTGAAAAACGAGGATGTCGTTGATCCTGCAACACGTCAAACCAATGAGGCATAGACTGCAAAGACAGACTGCTCCATGTTTTTCCTTTTGGCTCCATTGCTGTTGTGTTATTTTAACATAGTATGCTGACCATGAGGAGGGAAATGATTCGTTTGTACCAAGTCCCAAGGAGGCATCTTCTATCTTCGAGATATTATGGACAAACCTAGATCACTCAGAACATTCTTAAGCAAGCAGCCAGAGCATAACATTGAATTTTTTGCCGGTAAGTGTACAATGAAAATTACCCAGAGCACTTTAACTAGCTTGACTACCAGATTTTAAAACAGACAAAAACTTTATTCATAAAATTACACAATGAAACACAAACAGAATTCAACCTATTCAGCTGGACTTAATTATGCTATTCCGAATATACAGAACTGCCCCAATAAGCAAACTCCCAATAAAAACCAGTATAAATGGAACACATGCTTCCAGGTTGAAGTTGAAGGTCAGAAAATAGAAACAGTTTCCACATAGTTCCCTGTTGAGCTTCCCAGTTCCAGACTCAGCTGAAAACTGCTCAGTTCAGCTCAGCTAGTTCAGCTAAAAGTGCTCACCACTCCCTAGTTCATTATACAGGTCACTTATAAAGCACGACCACTTTGGCCTGAAGTCTCATCTGTTTACATTTTCTGGCAATAGTCCCTCAGGAGTGCATATCTCCTCCTTCCTCAGCATTACAGACTGAGAAGATCCTGTGCCCCTTAATATTAGAACCTCCTTTCCAAATACTCCTGGCCTATGTGAATAAACTTTACCCTTGCATGTATATTTGTTAAGCAGATCTGGCACGTCTTCCTTGATCAATTTCTCATCATCCTGTACACTCTGAGGAAGTTGTCTAACTTCCCTTATGTTTTTTGTGACTTTCCAACAAAACTCCCAGGCTTGGCTGGTTTTCCTACATCTGGTTTTCTCCTAGCCCACCAACACTGTGATTTTGTGTCGTCCACTTTATTACAA
>NW_025198026.1:3205-5394 GCF_004010195.1 Chiloscyllium plagiosum
TTCAAACTGTTTCATTTCTGCTGTCCTTTCCTTATCCCTCGCCGCTAACTCATGCTGCTTCATTTGCAATTGAATTCTTGCTAGCTCTGTAGATTCTTCAGCAAGTTTAATTGATTATCTCCTGCTGTAATTATCTCTCCTTTCCTCACACACGAATTCAGTTCCAATTCCAGCTTCGCTGCTAATTCTTGCAACTTTGTCTCATTCACTTATTGTAAAACTTCCAAAGTCACTGCGCTCACATCCAGAGCACTTTTGGCGAGTGAAAGAACCAATTACTATCCCAAGCTTTGTCTTCTCAATGAAACCAATACCCGAAATAAAGACACTAGCACCTACCACTCACTGTTTAAAATACCGCAAAGAGCCCCCGATATATTATGGAGTCGACTAGACCACTTAAAACATTCATAAGCAGACAGCTAACAGCATAACCTTGCAACTTGCTTTGGTAAGTTTCAATGAAAATTACCCAGAGTAAAATAGCTAGTTTATATACTAGATTTTAAAACAGACAAAACCTTTATATTCACAAAATTATACAATGAAACACAAAGAACAGAATAAAGAACCCCGACAAAGTTCAACCTAACAAGCTAGACATAATTATACTGTTCAGAATACACACAACAGTCCCAATAAGCAAATTCCCTTTAAAACCCAGTAGAAATGGAAGACATGCATGCAGTTTGAAGCTGAAGAGCAGAAAAGAGAGAGGGTTTCCACACAGCTCCCTGTTGAACTTCCCACTCAACACACAACTGAAAACTGCTCAGCACCGCTAGTTCAGCTGAAAGAGCTGACCACTCCTCTTTCGTTATCTCGGTCCCTTCAAACGCATAACCAATTTGGCCTAAAGTCTCTTCTGTTTACATGTAAACAGAAGGCCTCTGGAAATCCTTTTCATCTGTGTACCAAACCAGACTGACCGGTGTTAGGTCCTGTTTTATTGCCCCTCTGAAAGAAGACAAGGACACTGTCTCCTTGAGCCAAGGAACACCTTTTACAAAAAAAAACTAGCTTTGTGATGGAGAAGACAGGGTAGTGTTCTGTATGGAGGTCAGAAGCTGGTGGGAATGGTTAACAGTATCAGAGGGTGACTGCTGACAGATTTGTGAACAACATCACGTTCAATACAGTGGCACACATCAACTGCACTTTGAGACAATGAGAGTTCATTCAGAACCTGGAGCTCTCTCGCAACCAACATGGGGTCTCCACAGAGCTACATAAACCATCATAGTTTCATAGAATCCTACAGCATGGAGACAGGCCCTTTTGCTCAAACTGGTTCATGTTGACCAAAATGTTCATCCATGCTCACCCCGCTTCCCTGCACCTGGCCCATATACTTCTAAACCTTTCCTATCTATATGTTGCCAAATGTAAAGACATGTATCGCGGAAAACATGTATTTGTTTTGGAAATAATGAATGTTGGTCCATAACGCTCAAGTTTTAATGCAACCAGTTTTTACTCTTTTGTAGCATTATAGATTAAACACTCATTTCCTTCACACTCTACTCATGGTATCATAACTGCAGGGATTAGTGTGATGTAAATCCTTTAAACTGTCTCTCTGTAGCAAGGAGATCGTTCATTATAATGGAGTGAAAATCTGTTTACAGTGACCAAAGTAATGTCTCAATAACACTCTACAACTGCAGGAAGGTGTCTTCACTCTTATACTTTAATCTCTTTGCATGAAGGACACCACACATTTACTGTGCTGCTTACTTACTGCTCCGTATGAATTCTGTCAGTGACTGATGACCAAGGACATCCAGCTCCTTCTCACCAAGAGCACTTCCGAAATTCTCGCCTTCTCATAAATACAAAGTGAGAAGGATGGTATGTTTTGTCAATTCATTTTTTTTGCCTTATGAAGCAAAGCCACAACAAAGGCAACATCACTATTGCCAGTGGAGACGGTTGGAGATGCTGAGGAGGTGATGGTCAAGCTGTCTTGTCCCTGGAATATTAATCCCGGGACCCAGGTGATGACTCAGACCCCGGATTCGAATCCCACCACAGAAAATATTGGAATTTGAATTCAATAGAATATCAGGAATTAAGATTAAAATAAAACAATGAAAACATTGTCAATTGTCGTACCTGGCACCGTCATTCCCTTCAGGGAAGGAAATCTACCATCATCACCTGGTCATGCCTACGTGTGACTCCAGACC
>NW_025198027.1:0-1946 GCF_004010195.1 Chiloscyllium plagiosum
CCCTCCTCTGCTTTCGTCTCTGTCTCCTCTCCAAAGAAACAGTCTTTGAGGCTGACGTTTTGACCCCAAGTCTTTGTGTCGTGTGTTCCCAGCTTCTCCTCGGATGTTGCTGGTGTGTTCAGCGTGGTCTGACCGTACAAACCTTCCCAGCAGCACTATTTCACAGCCCGTTAAGTTGATATCTTCCACAGTTCCCGCTCCAGGCCCAATACCTGTGGTGACATTGACATGAAAGTGTGTACCACAAACATCTTTCAATTAGGGTGAGGGGGGGTGGGAGGCGCGAGTACAACAGTAAAGCCACAAGGACACCTGCCAATACTTTGTGTTAGCTTTATTTAAAATCTGCAAAAAATTGACCAAAAAAATGCTCAGGATGCCCTGTTCTGTACAGATTGATCTGACAATGCACACGTGTCATTTATAAAAACACATCAACAACTGCTCACACTCGACGTCCAACTCTTTGGGACCCAACCCACTCCCTTAACAATTGTCACAAGTTGAGACTTCAGGACCTGCTGAGAGAGAGAGAGAGAGATGTCCCCAGCTCTCAGCGTCTCTGATATCACAGTCTTTTGTTTGAGATTCTGTCTCCAGTGGAGAGGACAGAGATTCAGGAATGCATCGGGCAAGTTTGGGGGGGGGAAGAGAGATTTGCTGTTGGTTCACAGTATCGTCCACCAATATGTCCCACTCGGAGTCACTGGGCTCGGGGTGGGGGGGTTTAACATGGCCCTCCAAACTCAGGCAGGGCAAGGGTAAAATAAACAGGGAAAAAGCTTTACCCACTGAGGATATAGAGTGCCCAGCAGCTCATTCGACTGGTGCTCGAAGGTGGGGGGGGAAAACTAGGATTGATCGAAGGAGATGGGGAATGTTCTCTCGGGAGATTTAGACTGAGGGAGAGGACAGCTCTCGAAATGGTGAGCAGAGGAGGCTGGACAGAATGGATGGTGATACGCCGGTGGAAGGAAGGGTGTTAAGGTGATGGGGGGAATGGGGAGAGAAAGGCAGGAGGTGCTGCGAGGGCGTTTGGAGGGAGATACGGCCAGTGAGGTTAACGCCAACGTCGCTGCCCATCCCCAGGGGAGTCATAGCACCTCCTGGTCTCCGGCAAGCTCTCCCCAACTCAGAACGAGATCGCCCGGGCCTTCAAAGCTCCCCCCTTCACCCTCTTCCAGAGCTCGCCTCACTGTCAGCGCTGAGCCCTCGCCCCGAGATATCAGCCTGGGATCACCAGGTCCCCTGCCACGATACCAGCCCCTCACCGGGAGAGAAGTCGCGTTGGGCAGGGACGGATCAGGACCATTCGCAAGAGTGACGAGGACAGGGGGGTGCGGAGAGAACTCTGGCATTCTGGCACGGGGTCCTGACGGGTGGAGGACGGACGTTTTCCACAAAATGGCGCTGTCTCCCCTCTGCGGAACTCCAGTGACGATGGGGCACCGGAGTCCCCAATCCCTCGAAACGTACCCCCCTCCCCCGAGGCAGAGAGACCGCGCTGGGTCTGAAACATCTGCACGTTGGGAAAACATGGGTCACTGCCCTGGGGGTGGCATCAAAACCTTCTCTCATACCAAACTGCAAAGAAAACAAAAACCGATCGCTGGTGTCAACGTTACACCTTCCCCACGTTCCCGGGCTCCACCAGCAGTTTCGTCATGAGGGTGTAACCCCTGTCAAGTTCTCCAGCCTCCCATCTCCAACGGTGTGCGTTGAAGTAAGATACTGTCGGAGGGTCAGCGCTGAGGGAGCGGGGGAGGGTCAGCGCTGAGGGAGCGGGGGAGGGTCAGCGCTCAGGGAGCGGGCGCTGTCAGAGGGTCAGCGCTGAGGGAGCGGGGGCTGTCGGAGGGTCAGCGCTGAGGGAGCGGGTGCTGTCAGAGGGTCAGCGCTGAGGGAGCGGGTGCTGTCGGAGGGTCAGCGCTGAGGGAGCGGGTGCTGTC
>NW_025198027.1:2102-4279 GCF_004010195.1 Chiloscyllium plagiosum
GGGGGGGGCAAATGTCTTCCCCCAGAGAGTGAGGAAAGGAGAGATTATGGGATACTCTCCCCACAGAGTGAGGTCGTGGGTGGAAGGGGGGGGGCTGGAACATTGAGGAGGGGTCGGACGTAGATCTAAAGGAGGGAGGATGGGGGAGGGACTGAGCTGGACGGAATCAGACTGAGACGTTGCCCACTCGCCCAAGAGGACGGAGGAAAAGGCGGGGGGGGGGGGGTGAGAAAAGACAAAGGCGCTACATCAGCGCAACTGAGGGGACCCCAACACGTTAATTATGGAACGGCGGGGTTACACAATTTACGTTGCTTCCCCCCCCCCCCCCGGTGCTAATCTTCACCTGAGGTGCAGTGTCACAAAAGAGGCAGAGACGAAGCATGAGGGACACTCTACTGCGACTGCGACGAGGAAGGCTGGAGGGAAAATGCGAGGGGCTGACTCATTGAGAATGCAGCTTAATGTGGCCGGGTGGGAAGTAGCTCATTATTACAGAACGTTTCTTTTTTTTTTTAAAAGAAAAGACACAATTTTATCACTGCTGTCCATTTTACACTCATCTGGACCACTCACAAGAATGCCATTTCAAGCAGACACTGTGCAACAGCTGAATGGGTGGAAGATGAAGAACGCACCAGTTGACGATCACGGCCGACAGTTAACTGCCAAGGTCCGTTGCGGTTTTAAACCGGGAAGGTTGACTCCGATAGGCCAGAGGGCGGTTGCCCACAAGCTGCCCGTGGACCAGCAGTTGACTGTCAATCAGCAGCTGGCGTACTCTCCAATCAGACGTGTGCACCTCAACCAATCAGCACGCTCCCCTCCGACTGTCAATGTTACCGCTCCCTCCACATTCAAGCACTGCAATTCTTGCAAAGTGTCCTGAACACTATCTCTCTGTGTACTGAGATTCTTGCAAAGTGTCCTGAGCAGCGTATCTCTCCCTCTGCGCATGCGCACTGCCATTGTTGCAAAGTGTCTTGAACAGCGTATCTCTCTCTCCGCGTACTGCAATCTTTGCAGAGTGTCCTGAACAGTGTATGTCTCACTCTCTTCGCGTATTGTGATTCTTGCAAAGTGTCCTGAACAACGTATCCCTCTCTCTCTCCGCGTACTGCGATTCGAGCAAAGTGTCCTGAACAGCGTATGTTTCACTCTCTCTTCGTGTATTGGGATTCTTGCAAAGTGTCCTGAACAACATATCTCTCTCTCGCCGCGTACTGTGATTCTTGCAAAGTGTCCTGAACAGTGTATGTCTCACTCTCTCTTCACGTATTGGGATTCTTGCAAAGTGTCCTGAACAACATATATCTCTCTCTCCGCGTACTGTGATTCTTGCAAAGTGTCCTGAACAGTGTATGTCTCACTCTTTCACGTATTGGGATTCTTGCAAAGTGTCCTGAACAGCGTATGTCTCACTCTCTCTTCGCGTATTGGGATTCTTGCAAAGTGTCCTGAACAGCGTGAGACGAAACCTCCTGCCAATGCGTGGCTTCCCCCCCCACCGACTGGGAAGGAGTGAGGGGTGGGGAACAGCAGCAGGTGGAATGTGACCTCTGCCTGTGCCCGACGAGCCGAGGTGAGTAGGCCACGGACGTGGCATAGTCTGCAAATACACGGAGGAGCTTCCGCGACTGACCGGGGGGGGGGTTCCTCTCGTGAAGAACTTCGGCTCTCGACCGAAGATGGCGCCTGACCTGCCCCCGGGCGGGTGCGAAGAGCCGTTACCGTAAACCAGGAACACCTCTGCCAGAGGTTGGGGTGGGGGGAGATCGGGAGAAAAGCGCAGGACTATCCCGAGTGAATAGAGGCCACTCACCGATCTGCTTGCTCGCTCGCTCTGAAAAACGCAGTCTGTCAGGCGCCCCACCCCCCTGGAATGTCATGGAGGCCCTGGCACACGCACATGGCACTGCGGGCAACTACTGAGTGCCACCAGACCCCTTCACCAATGGCCCAGACCCACTCAAAGCCTCGTGTCTCTCAGGCCTGACTGGAGTCACAAACACACAGCTGTGCGAGGTCGGGTGGGGGGGAGAGAGAAGGGGAGGGAGAGAGAGAGAGAGGGCACACTGCCGGGTGTGTCTTCCTCATCCAACATATTGGTGACACTCAGGAAGGTCTCTCCGGAGGGAGGGAGACAGAATTGAGGGGGGGGGGAAGGAACAAATAGT
>NW_025198027.1:4445-5394 GCF_004010195.1 Chiloscyllium plagiosum
AGAGAGAGAGAGAGAGAGACACAGAGAGAAAAAAAGAGAGAGAGAGAAAAAAGAGAAGTAAGGTTTCTTGGAGGGCCCTTGCTCCCACGGTGGTGGTGGTGATGGGGGGGGGGAGGTCAGGGAGCCCGGTCAGCCCTCCGCTGCTGTAGCTGCTGCTGCTGTCACCTGGCCCAGGTTCTCCCTCAGGTACACTGACTGGATCTCCTTCGTCTTCAGGCAGAAGTCACAGGCCCAGACGGCGGAGGTCTCGCGGGTCAGCAGGCCGTAGGCTGTCTCCGTCATCCCCGTGCACTCGCGGTGGAACCACTTCTGGCAGGAGGCCTCGCACAAGATGGCGTCCTGGTCGTCGTGCACCTCGCCCAGGCAGAAGCCGCACGGGTAGACCGGCTCGGAGGACGACGCCGGGCCGCGAGAGCCGGAGGCCTTGAAGCAGCGGGCGCCCCCGGGCTCGCTGCCCGGCCCCGGGGGGGCGCTCCGCTCGAAGGCCGAGGGCTGGGCCCCGTTGACGGTCGCCGGGGGAGCCGGTGGGGAAGAGGTGGTGGTGGCGGCGGACGTGGAGGTGGATGAGGCCGGGCCCCTCTCCCCGCCCTGATCGTAGGCCCGGCTGAAGCCTTTAGGCCCGTCCTCGGGCGGGGGCTGCTGCTGAGGAGGAGGAGGGGGGAAGCTCCTGTCGGCGAACGGGGAAGAGGAGGCGGCCTGGCCGGGGGCCTTGGCGAATCCAGGGCGGGAGGCCCCGGGGAAGTGGATGAAGCCACGAGGCCCGGGGGCGCCGGGAGGAGGAGGCCCGGGCCCTGCCGGGGTGAAGCCAGCAGCTGCCTGGGGGGGCGGGGGGCTGAAGGTGGGGCCTACCCCGGGGTTGAAGGCCTGGCCCCCGAAACCCCCGCTGAAGGCCTGAGGGCCTGGCTGAGCTAGGCCGAAGCCTGCGCCCGGGAGTTGCTGCTGCGGCTGC
>NW_025198028.1:0-3610 GCF_004010195.1 Chiloscyllium plagiosum
GAAGCTGCTTCACACCCTCCTGCGCTGACAATGATGCATTAAGCCACAATACCTATTCAGGGGTTACTCCTGGAAGACCCAGGTTCCTGAAAAATGACTCAATCTTAATACATCCATCCTCAAATTGTTCAATCTGAAATAATTCGAAGAAAAATCTCGGACAGGAGGCATTAGTAATTTTGGAATTGAAGGTAAGGATCCAGGCACCTTCCCTAATTGTGGTAGTGACTTGAGGTGACGCTCGTTTTCCTGGCAAGATAGACTAAATAACTGCCTGGCTTATCACCATGTTCAAACAGCCTTTTGTTTGCAAAAGTAAGTTCCTTCTTGGCTGTCTGTGTGAGCGTGGAATTCACTGTACACTGAAGCGTTGCGATCCTTTGCAGCTTAGCCACTAGAGTCAATCACAGTATGCACTCTCGGCTGCCCTCAGCTGTGCCGCAAGACAGCATTCCTGTTCCCACTTCTGCTGCATCCTAAGGAATAATTATTTACTTGGCAGAAGCCTTAGCAATTTCCCATAGCGTAGATGGTTTACTGGTTGAATCTGAATAAATGGCTCAGAAAGATTTGAATTCATCGCAGTGGGTGCACAATGGCACAATGGTTAGCACTGCTGCCTCGCAGTGCCAGAGACCCGGCTCCAATTCCCGCCTCAGGTGACTGACTGTGTAGAGCTTTCACATTCTCCACGTGTCTGCGTGTGTTTCCTCCGCGTGCTCCAGTTTCGTCCCACAGTCCAAAAATATGCAAGTTAGGTGAATTGGCCATGCTAAATTGCCCGTAGCGTTAGGTGAAGGGGTAAATGTCGGGGAATAGGTCTGGGTGGGTTGCACTTCGGCGGGTCGGTGTGGACTTGTTGGGCCTGCTTCTACACTGTAACTAATCTAATCTAAATAAACAATGAAGTAACTAGTCTTCAGAATAGAGGGATACTTTCGCTAGTGTCTCCAATCTGTTACATTGCCGTTAATCTTCATCAATAAGAATACTGCTGCATGGTCAGAAATGGTTATATTCCCAATTGTGCAGGATATACCGAATCTAAGATTGTGGCAGGGATGGGGGAGATATCAACCCTCGATTGGCATTTCTGCGGGTTAAAGAAGAAAATAAAATCTCTACTTGTGATGTGGATCTGCCACCAGACATGCACCAGCCCTCGTCCTGCACACAAATCCACTAATTGCTTTCATTATAACGAGGGTGGACTTGTTGGGCCTGCTTCTACACTGTAACTAATCTAATCTAAATAAACAATGAAGTAACTAGTTTTCAGAATAGAGGGATACTTTCGCTAGTGTCTCGAATCTGTTACATTGCCGTTAATCTTCATCAATAAGAATACTGCTGCATGGTCAGAAATGGTTATATTCCCAATTGTGCAGGATATACCGAATCTAAGATTGTGGCAGGGATGGGGGAGATATCAACCCTCGATTGGCATTTCTGCGGGTTAAAGAAGAAAATAAAATCCCTACTTGTGATGTGGATCTGCCACCAGACATCCACCAGCCCTCGTCCTGCACACAAATCCACTAATTGCTTTCATTATAACGAAGGTATTTTGGGCACCTTGGACATTCTGTCCACCGAAGGGGCAATAAGACAGATGAAATTTTAATGTTCACAATGCAAGATAACTGAATTGGGAAAATGCATCGATGAGGATTTTAAGAGTGTGCGCCGGGGGGAGGGTGGGGCAATAAACATTCAAAATACTGTATTATTTACCATAGTTAAAGGCTTTGGGGATTATGAGCCAATGGCTCACCTAATGTTCCAGGTACACCATTTAAGCACATCATTATCCAGAACACACTGTAGCAACATTTGAACTGGAGAGAGGAAGAACTTGAATTACTGATCATTAATAAACGAAGTCTCATCGAGCTTAAAGACTACACAAACAAAGACTACTGCAACTGCCAACTCTCAAAACTTTCAAAGCTTTAACAGGTTACTCTTCGAATGAGAGGTGATCGTATTAAAACATTCAAAGCCTAGAGGAGAGTGGATCAGAGAGATACCCACTGGGTATTTGTATCGTCCAAACCTCTTGTTGTTTTTATTGAATCTCTACAGTGTGGAAGCAGGACATTCTGTCCATCAAGTCCAAATTTACCCTCGGAACAGTATCCCCTCCGGACCTGCTCCCACGCCCCCCCCCACCCTATCCACGTAACCCTGCATTTCCCATGACTAACCTATCTAACGTACACATCCCTGGGCACTATGGGCAATTTAGCATGGCCTATCCTCTCTCAGCTGGATACCTTCGGACTGTGGGAGGAAACTGGAACACAGACACAGGGGAGAATTTTCAAAAGCCACATAGAGGATTGCCCGAGGTTGGAATTCAATGCAGCTACTTGGTGGTGGGAGGTAGCAGTGCTAACCACAGATCCACCATGCGCATCCGTTAGTTCTATTAGCTACTTGTGGCTGACTAAAGAAATCTGCCTGACTTGTTCCTGTCACTGAACCTGACCCAGTTTGTGACCTTTATGATCGGCCATATCACCAACCTGGTTACATTTAAAATTTGGTGTGAGCAGTGGAAGAATGGGATGAGAAAAGGAAACAGTGACACTCTCCAACCTCAGTCAGAGTAAGAATTTGGAGAAATTCACAAAGTGGGATTTCAGTCAAATGGGAATTCTTTTTCCCAGAAATTTGGGATGGCTGGATCTTCCTATTTTATCGAAGCTGGTTTTGTCTGATTTTCCATGGAAAGGTGAATCAGGGATAATGGTGAATGGAAAGAAAAGTGCAGCTGAGATCTCAATGAGATAAGCCATGTCCTTATTTACTGGTGGAGTAGTGTGAAAGGGCCGAATGGCCCACTTGTGTCCCTCAGCCCTATGTTCTGATGTTCCATTCAGCCTTTCGGATCTGCCAAACAGGGGCAGATCGAGGCCACTCCAATGGTTAGGTGTAGTTTTGCAAATGTACTTGGAAAATACTGGCTGGATCAGGAAGTGACCACCACCCCCATCCCCCAGTCCCACTTTCCAGGCTTCCCCTTTCTGTAACTTCTGCTCCAGATGTGGGTCATGTTGCAGCCCCAGATACACTAGAAATACAGCCACATACGCCACCCAGGGTTAAAATGTCAAATCCTCTGCTCTCCCTGCTTGCAATATTGTACAACACGATTTCAAGCAAAATAACCCGTTACTTTCCAAAAGCATAACATGTGAAATTAATAAATAGGAACAGGAGTAGGTCAATCGGCCCCTCAAGTGAACCCTGTCATTTCATAAGAACATGGCTGATCTACTCCAGGGCTCAACTCCACTCTCTTGCCGATTCCTTCTGTCCCTCCTTACCTGTCCGGGTTAGGAATTCCAGATATTCACTACCTTCTGAGAGAAGACATTACTCTGCATTTCAGATTGAAATCGATGTTCCTTCTTCACTATCTATGTCCTCGAGTTCGACATTTTGCCCAGGAATGGTAACAACTTCTCAACATCTACTTTCTAAAACCCCTTCTGTGCCTTGTATGTTTCAGCAGTATCACTCCTCATTCATTTAAACCCCAATGAATTATCGCCTCACCATTTTGAGATTCTCAACAACACAACCATTTCATCCCAGGAAACCG
>NW_025198028.1:4260-5394 GCF_004010195.1 Chiloscyllium plagiosum
AATTCAAGAACAAGCGTTTAAAGATAAGCACGGCAAAATTGAAGCAATATTAAAAATGACAGGTAACCAATACTCAGCCAAAACGTCATACTGTGATTTGTTTTTCTCCGTATTACAATACTAAGGCTTACTAGTGACAATAAGAAGTCAAGCACCTGACTTCCTTTGTCTAAAGGGAGTGATGATCACGACAGTGGAAACGTATCTGTGGCTAGATCTATATAATACCACATGGTCAACATTCTCCCTCCTGGCCTCCGTATAACTTTGCGTGGTTGTGTCTTTTTTTATCTTGCATTCAATAGAGAGAACTCATTTCCCCCATTCACACCTTAAATTCGACCCGTTATACAGAATATTTTCATTCACCACTGCTAAAAGCCCGTTTTTCTTTTGCCACACCCTCTTTTCCCTGCCACCCATCTTCCACATCTGGCAAGGGACCAAAAGACCATTTTGCAATTGTATTCAGTTTTGAAGAATTGTCACACTGGACTGGAAACGCTAACTCTGTTTCTCTTTCTCTGCAGATGTTGACAGACCTGCTGAGTTTCTCCAGAAATGTATAGGCACAGAATATTTTTTTAATGAAACAAAGAATTATGGATACTGGGAATAAAATTTTAAAAAAACTTCATAGAAGGTTCACTGGACCTGAAAGTTTAACTCTGTATTCACTCCAGAAAATTCTGCAACATCTTTAGCAATTTCTTCAGCAATTTATATTTTTGAATGATTTCCAACGACATATTGTCAAAGATGCCCAAACATCCTGTCCAACACGGAGTTCCATGCACTGGGAACTGAACAGTAACGCATGGTGACAAGTTCCTTGACTCTAAAACTGCATAAGGCTGGCATCACTGATGCTGCAGAGCTCTGATTCATGGTCAGGGAGAAAAACAGAAGGAAACACATTCACTTCAAATACAGAATTTGGCATTACTGAAAGGAAAAGATTCAGATTAGTACCTTAAATGGATATTGTTTATGTAACAATTTGGAGGCGTGACACCAAGGAAAGACTTCCAGCAGAATGAGAATATGAAAATGGAAGTATGTCTGCATCAGAAACCAGAGTAGGTCACTGAATGGCTGATGGGTGAATAGGTCTCGGTGTGAAATGGGGGGGGG
>NW_025198029.1:0-5394 GCF_004010195.1 Chiloscyllium plagiosum
TATGGAGTATTCCTGTGGAGTAACAGAAATTTCTGAATTTTCCTACAGCATAACGTCGAACACAGTTTCCAAGAAGAAGGAATATGCTCCTGAGGGTAACTATTAGAAAGGTAGAAGCTTGAGACAGGAATGGAGACCATGTTAGGGGAGGGCAAAACAGAAATGAGCCCAAATGCAGTAGATTGTGTAGTCTGTGTATTACAGAGCGGAATTATTAGAGGTAGAATATGAAATAAAATGTAGGTGTCCACCATAGTGTATGAAAGACTGAGGATTAGGTACAAGATCATTTTTATTTGCCTGGACTGCACGAGGATGTTGTTAAACTTCGCCAAATTTGTCATACATGCCAAATGGCAGGTAAATTACGGGCGGAAATAAAACCAGGATCTTTGTTACCAGTTCCCGCATGAACGTTTCACACAGGTTAAAAATGATTGTTTCGGACACATGCCGAGAAATAAAAGTGGGAAACTGTTTTCGTTTACTATAATAGTTGTGTCTTCCAGATTTCAAGTGTAAATTCCATCATGCGAATTCAGGCAAAATGAGTGGTAGAGGTGTTCGTCGCTTTATTCACGTGGTATGGGCTACCCAGAGAGATTTATTTGAATCAAGGTACTAATTTTACTGCGAGGCTTTTTATGGATTCGGATTTTAAATCAAATACGTATCATTCTGAATCTCAGAGAACTTTAGAATACTGGCATTAGACCATGAAGACCATTTTGAGAGCATACTGTCAGGATTACCCGAATGATGAAGATAAAAGTATCCAATCGTATTGTGTCCCATCACAGATGCACCAAATGAATCTAATCAGCTTACTTCCTTCGAGTTAATATTCGGACATGAAGATGACGCCTCACGAAATTATTTAAAGAAAAATTGACGACACCAAAGCCCACGACCTCACAGTTAGATTATGCATCTGGTGAAAGGAAGAAATTAAGTCGATTAGGTAATTTAGCTAAAACGTACCAAAAGCATACAATGAAGCAGGTGCAGATGAAAACACCGACTCGGCCGTTGCCTTGAGGTTATGAGGATATAATTTAAAGCCAGGTTTAATAGCAACGGATAAATTTGGAAAAAGTTGAGTTCGGTGAACTTCCTCATAAACTTGTTTACATGTTGAAATCGTATTATACTGGAAAGAAAGAACTCAAGAACCAGATGTTAGTTACTGCACAGCAGAGGAGGAATCAAATCCAGATGTTTAACACTAAGAAGGACTTGAGTAGTGGGAACAGGTTAATACACTATCTTCGTCAGGAGCATATATCACAGTTGAAAGTTTTTTACTGTATAATATGGACATAAGTATCAATCAGAACAATGGGAAGAATGCGATTGTACATGAAGTAGAAGTAGGGACTGCTGTTCCGATAACGAAACACCCCCATTAGCTTCACACTTCCAAAGCCAGCAAGGTCAAGAAGGGGATGGTAGCCAAATTCAACAAGGATGGCCTTGAACTGAAGCGCATGACGTTCAATGATGTTCTCAATTATCAATTCCCGCATGTGAAGAATGTTTCACACGGTTTTTGAATCATTGTGACAGACCCTTGCCAGGAAATGAATGTGGGAAACAGCCATAATGGTTGTGTCTACCAGATTTCAAGAGTCAGTTCAACTCACGAGAATTAAGGCAAACAGAGCGGACTCAAGACCAGACAGGACTCAACAATTCTGGGTGGATTATCGGAAGGTCCACACCGTTGCAACATCGGTCCCGCATCCAATTCCGAGATTGGAGGTCTTTATGGAGAAACTTTGACTAGAAGCCATATCATTAACTTGGACTTACTGTGTGGTTATGGCAAGTAACTTTATCAGAGACAGTGAAAGAAATTTCTGCGCTTCCAAACCTAAGTGAGCTATATCAAATCAAAGTGATCCCCTTTGGAATGAATAACACACCGGCCACATTTCAATACCTCATCCAAGATTGTGGATCGGTTAACAAACAGTGCAGTCTGTTTGGGCAATGTAATGATGTTTCTTAAGCCCTGGTACGATCTTCTTGTGCAGTTGGTAAAGCTGTTTGAACGACTACGAGATGCAAAATTGGCAATAACATTAAATAATACAGAAGACACGAAAGCAGAGGTGACCTTCTTGGCTCACAGCACTGCACCTGGAAAGCTGACCCCACGGAACGCAAAGATGAAGGCCATCGAGGAAATTCTACTGGATAAAGTAGAGATAAGTTTGGTATTTGTTCAATTATTAAATATATTTATCTGGCAAGAAGTTAATGTGAACATAGATTAAAGTCATACACATGTCGTGGTAATGCTGTTTTGGCAAAGAAGAAATGGAGCCACTTTTTTCATTATTATGGTCCTCTTTTTCTTCGGGGAAGGTGTCATGAAGGTTTATGTGTGTACTGTATTTTCAAAGGAGAGAAGAAGTTAGCGCGGACATAAAGAGAAGCACACAGTGTACAGAAAGATTTAATATGTAACATTTGGTGGCCACAAATACTTTGCACGGTGTTGCAATATAAATAATAAACTCAAACTCGCCCAATCAGTTTCAGTCATACTCCCGCTAACAAAAAAACAATCGATTTTGTATTTTACTGTTGGGGATAACATCAAACCAATGAAATGAGACCATGTGTTGGGGAATAGAATCAAACATTTTGAAGAGATCAGTAGAGAGTAGCCACGACACCAACAAAAAAACTGACAGCTTTATACCTCTCTGAACGTTACGTGTCTAAAAACAAATTTGTGCAGAAGAACACGAAATTCGAACTAGAGAAATCTACAAAGAAAGGCCGACATCTGGAGATGATAATGCATTTTCAAATTGATTTTCCCGTAAATTGCTGAGTGAATTTATCGGACCATTATTGCTGAGTGATAGTTTAAAAATAGTTTTAAGCGAAAGTAATAAATAGTTTTTAGTTTTAGTATTCTCCTTCAGACGTAAATAAGGTTTTCTAAAATTTTTACTTGAAATGTAGACTTTTTGCATGATTGTTTGCCTCTCGAAATTGTACACTTTGCAGCAAGTGGTAAGGTTCTCTTTGTGTCAGTTTTAGAATTAACCTGTGTCATAACAAAGACTTCAAACACAGGGAAGAAATATTCATTGAGAACCACTTCCATTTCCTTCAGTTCCACAAAAATATATACTAACACTCTTACTCTCGCGAGGCCACATTGTTTCTGTAATTATTCTTTTCCTTTCATGTACTGAAGGAATTTCGGAGATCTCATCCTATTTCTCTGAGCCAAAGGTACCTAGTACCTCTTTTCCCTCTCCTGATTGCCTTCATCAATAAACTCCTTTTTCCACTGTAAACCTCTAGGGACTCCCTTGATCATAACCGCCTTGACGTGGGACATAACGCCTTTATTCGTTTATTGTTGATCTTCTGCTCAAGACAGTAAATAACGATATTTAAGAAAACTAAACAACAGTCAGCTTTGTATTGGCATTTGGAAAGCTGTTGGAGAGAATTCTAATGGACCAGACTTTTGACGTTTCAAACCCCCTGGTCTCATTCGACACAGTTAGCATGCCTTTGTGCAGGCAAGGTTATGTCTTACTAACATGATTGAATGTTTCGAGGAGGTGATGATACTGTTCGTTAACAGTAGAGATGTGGATAATATCGACATGGATTTTACTGAGGCTTTCAACAAGGGCCCTCATGATAGAGGCATTCAGAGATTGAAATGCATGGTATCCACGGTGATTGTGTCGTATGAATTCTGAATTGGTTTTGCCGATACTAGGCAGAGGAACGTGGTGGAATGGCGGCTTCTTTTTTTCTGAATGGAAGTCCATGGCAAGTCGTGGTCCATAGTAATCCCTACTGCCAACTCTGCTTTTTCTGGTTTGCATTATGGACATGGATGAAAATTCAGATGGGTGCGTTTGTAAGTTCACAAATAAGATAAGTTTCAGTGGAGTCTGGGATAGTAAAAAAAGTTGTCAAAGTAGAGAGAAGGATGTAAATCTGTTCCAGGAATGCATGGAGACTTTGCAGATGGTGTTTAATCCAGTGCAGCATTGGGCAGATCAAGTGTTAAGAAGATGTATACATATGTAGGAACCTGAATAACCTTTATTTGAAAAAGGATCTTGGTTTCCAGCCCAATGCTCCCTGGAGGTGGCCACGCAAATCGATAGGGCGGTAGACCAGGTGTCTGACATGCTTGTCTTTATTGTTCGGCGAATTGTGAGTACCAGTCAGAATATCATGCTGCAGCTTGATAATACATTATTTCGGCCAGAATTTTAGATCAATTCTGTTTGACATGCGACAAAAAGGATGAGGGGGCTTTGGAGAAGGTGCAGCAGAGTTTTCCAGGATGCTACCAGCATTTGAGGATTTGAGCGATAAGGAAATACAATAAAAAAAAACTCGTTTTGTTTTCACAGGAGAGGTGGAGGAAGAGGTGAGACTTTACAAAAGTCTATAAAAGTGTAGAATTAATGGATCGTGTTATTGGCCTGAGTCGTTTTCCCACAGTGAAGTGTCTAACATTAAAGTGCATGCATTTCAGGTGAGCGTGGCTAAGTTTAACGGAGATGTGAAGGACACGTTAATTTAATGCAGTGAGTGTCTGGAGTCTGGAACGTACTGTCGGGATGTCAGAAGTGGCGCTTAGGAAACATTTAGGTATGCACATGTGAATGTAAGTCATGTAGGAATATGGAGAAAGGGCAGGCAGAATGAATTAGTTCAATTTGGAATCATGTTCAGGCAACATCTTCAGTCGAAATGGACGTTTCTGTTCTGTCCAGGTCCAAGTTCGATGTTCCAAGATCCCGATGTTCTGAACTTTAGCATCTAAGATGACCCGACATCGAGGGAAGAGTAAAGTTTTTACAACATGCATGTGAGTACCTGTGACAATTGATCTAACTCAATTGAAGTCAATTCAATGATTACTTCTACTCCTTTTCTTCAGAGCGCTGCTTTACCCATGTTGTTTTATGGGAAGATGTGTGTTTCCTTTTATTTGTGCGAAACCGACAGTGATCAATTAATGACATAAATTAATATGGATGTCGTAATAAGCTGTCTGGTGTCAAAGAGTAAAGCGATTGTTCTATAATGAAAGAACATGGCTTCCATAAAGCAACGAAACAAGTTTCAGACAACTATTTGAATTTCTGTGATCGTCCTTCTGCAGTGCTTGTTTATCTCCTCTCCAGGTGTGCATCGCATTCTCCCTTCACTCTGAGGCAAATCATTCCATTTTTCAAACACTTACCTTCAGGAAATGCCTGTATTGTATGTTTCATTCAAGCATCTTAGCCATCTGTACTCTAACGAAACCTCCCATAAATGATAAGAAGTCTTAAATATGTACACTTAACTCTTTGTACGTCAGTTTCATTAGATTGTTGATTTTCCTTCCTT
>NW_025198030.1:0-5395 GCF_004010195.1 Chiloscyllium plagiosum
GGACAGTGGGTCAGACACTGTCTCCCTGTGGGAATGGGTGGGGACAGTGGGTCAGACACTATCTCCCTGTGGGACTGGGTGGGAACAGTGGGTCAGACACTGTCTCCCTGTGGGATTGGGATTGGGACAGTGGGTCAGACACTGTCTCCCTGTGCGATTGGGGTTGGGACAGTGGGTCAGACACTGTCTCCCTGAGGGACTGGGTGGGGATAGTGGGTCAGACACTGTCTCCCTGTGGGACTGGGTGGGGACAGCAGGTCAGACACTGTCTCCCTGTGGGACTGGGTGGGTACAGAGTGTCAGACACTGTCTCCCTGTGGGACTGGGTTGGGACAGTGGGTCAGACACTGTCTCCCTGTGGGTCTGGGTGGGACAGCAGGTCAGACACTGTCTCCCTGTGGGACTGGGTGGGGACAGTGGGTCAGACACTGTCTCCCTGTGGGACTGGGTGGGACAGCGGGTCAGACACTGTCTCCTTGTGGGACTGGGGTTGGGACAGTGGGTCAGACACTGTCTCCCTGTGGGACTGGATGGGGACAGTGAGTCAGACACTGTCTCCCTGTGGGACTGGGTGGGGACAGTGGGTCAGGCACTGACTCCCTGTGGGACCGGGGGGGGATAGTGGGTCAGACTCTGTCTCCCTGTGGGACTGGGTGGGACAGTAGGTCAGATACTGTCTCTCTGTGGGACTGGGTGGTGACAGTGGGTCAGACACTATCTCCCTATGGGACTGGGTGGGGACAGTGTGTCAGACACTGTCTCCATGTGGGACTGGGTGGGACAGTGGGTCAGACACTATCTCCCTATGGGACTGGGTGGGGACAGTGGGACAGACACTGTCTCCCTGTGGGACTGGGTGGGGAGAGTGGGTCAGACACTGTCTCCCTGTGGGACTGGGTGGGGACAGTGGGTCAGACACTGTCTTCCTGTGGGACTGGGTGTGATATTAAGTCAGACATTGTCTTTACATACAGCCCCTGCCCAATCCCGAGCTTGGGAGATTGCACTTTCTTTCAGCAATGAATCTGAGTTGAGTCCCTGCCATCCTGTGTGCCCTGGTACCACTCTGGGGAACCCCGCGGTACTGCAGCAAGATGTGTCAATTCAGCTCTGTTTGACTGGCCCATTATCTGTGTTTATATACCATTATTCTTCCACTCTCCTCCCTCCTAACTCAGCAGCATAAATCATCCTCCTTTCTCCATCACGTACTTACCTAACTTCCCTGTCAAGATAATGAGACAAGAACACCTGCAGACACCAATGGGTCTGAGAGTCGATCGATCCCCAGGCTCTGATGACCTTCATTGTAGAGGCTGCAGAGATGATCTGTTGTCCCCAGCAAAAATCAGGAAGTCAATTCTTACCTGAATGGGGATAACGTGGGAAAGGGTGTGGTACAATGTGACCTGGGTATCCCTGTACATCACTGATTGACACTAAGTGCAGCAGGAGGTGAAGAAGGTACAATGGTACTTTGGGGCCTTCCGAGTGAGAGAATCCGAACACAGGAGCAGGAAGAGCCAGCTGCAATTATCCAAGGGCCTTGCTGAGACCACACTCCCTGTATTGTGGGCAGTTACGGCCTCCTTATCTCAGGAAGGATGTTTTGCTAATGAAGGGAGTGCAATGGCGGTTTACCAGGGCCACTTCCTGGGTCTGTCTGTGAAGAGAGACTGGATTGGTTCAGACAAGATTCACCGGAGTTTCGGAGGATTAGGGATGATCTCACAGAAACCTCCAAAATTCTCACAAGTCTCACAATCATAGGAAGGATGTCCCCAATAAATGGGGAAGGCCAGAGACAGGGATCACAGTCCGAGGATACAGGGTTATACCATTCAGGATGGAGATGAGGATAAATGTCTTCATCCAGAGAGTGGGGAGCCTGGGGGATTCCCTACCACTGGAAGTGGCTGAGGCCAAAACATTGAATGTTTTCCAGAAGGAGTTCGATACAGTTCTCAGGACTACAGGGATCAGAGGGTACGGTGGGAAAGTGGGAACAGGAGACTGAGTTGGGCGATCAGCCATGATCATATCGACTGGTGGAGTAGGCTCCAGGGGCCGAATGGCCTCGTCCTATTTCCTGTGTTTCTAGTCAATGCATTGGTGATTATCTTACAAAATCCCGTTGATTCTGGAAAGATTCCTCAGGATGGGAAGGTAGCAATTATCGGCCTTGTGCTGGTATGAAAGGACACTGATGTCATGGATAGACTAAAGGGATAATAACAGTCTGACTGGGGATTTGCAAATGGAAAATCATGTTTGAGAAATTGTTGGAATGTTTTGTTCAATATTTGGAGCTATTTAGTTGCTAACACAGTGTCAGTGGATGGGCTATATTTGGATTTTTGAGAAGGTTTTTATTAAGGTGTACTACAGCAGGTTGGTCAGTCAATATAAAGCACATGGTACAGGGGGTCAGGTCCCAGGCAGGGATTAATGTGAGGAGAGTGGGAATATTCTCACATGGACAGGCTGTGATGAGTGGGGTGCTCCAAGGATAAACACTTGGGCCCAACCTTTTGCGCAATGACTGTCAATGATTTGGACGTGGGTAGTATTTCCAGATTTGAAGCTGGGACAAAGAAAAGTGGGAATGTGTGGGGCGAGGAGGACAGGCCGAATGATTGGGAGAGACAATGGTGAATGGCACCCTAATGACAACAAACATATCGTTCCCCAGTTTGGTGGGAAGATAAGATGTGAAGGCTATTTCCAAGATGGTGAGAGGATGGACACTGCCCTGCGGTAACTCCTTTAGGAATAGGCAGCTACCATTTTCCCCATGAGAGATGGGAAACAAACCCGCCTGCAGTTTCCTGCACTCAGTCAGCCTCCCTTTCTGAGTAAGGGAGTTACATTCACTCTCTCCCAATCTGATGGGACTGTCCCTGAATCCCGTTAAAACCAAGGCACGGGATGCATTGAGTAAGATCACAGGATGTAGTCCATTAGATTCCAACAATGTTCCTCGTTTGGATTTCTCCAGAGATTGTGATCTTCCTGTGTCTCGCCTTCTCTTCCACTTCCTGAATCACTGCTTCTCCCGAAAGTGGTGAACTCTTCCCAGCCAGAGAGCTGATATTCCTGAGATTGGCCCGTCCAATTTAACAAGGGCCGTCGATGGTGAGAATCTGGGATAATTTACAGAAACTACACTCATTGAACGGACACAGAGAAAATCCTGAGATTCCTGTCTGTTAGGAACATTCACTAAGAGCATGGCTGGTCTGTTGCCTAACTCTGTGTACCTGCCTTGGCTTCATTACAAATTGTCTCTTTCAGGTTTAAATTTAACAATTGAATTAGCATCGATCACTGTTTGAGGAAGTTTTGTCAGGAATGACCCACCTTTCGTGAGTCCAGACTGAGTCTCCCTGAGCAACACAAGAGTGGCACAGTGGCTCAGTGGTTGGCACTGCTGCCTCACAGTGCCAGGGACCTGGGTTCGATCCCAGCCTCGGGTGACTGACTGACTGTTTGGAGATGGCATGTTCTCCCTGTGCCTGCGTGGGTTTCCTCTGGGTGCTCCGGTTTCCGCTCACAATCCAAAGATGTGGAGGTTAGAGTGGATTGGCCGTGCTGGAGTGTCCAGGGCTGTGTAGGTTAGGAGCATCATTCAGGAGAATTTTGAGTGACAGGGTAGGGGGAATGACCTTATCCCCAACCATTGCCGCAGCTGGCTCCTCGTCATTCCCGGGCTTCCAACTTCTTAAGGAGTGCAGCGACATGGGTAGACCTCCAATCCAGGGGTAAAACTCCTAAATCCAGGGAACCCTGAAAAATGATGCTTCGACCATCAGCAGTGTACTCTGCTCTCTCCTTTAACACCCGTGGATGGAAACCACCAGGTCCTGGGAATATCTCATTCCTCAGTTTCATTAACGTGCTTGTTATTGATGATTTTACTTCAGCTAATCTCCCTGATCCTCTGTTAATTTCTTTGGGACGTCCACAAGCTCTCCTTTCCAGCTGTGAATACACCCACGGAATAGTGGTTCCCTGTGCCTGATATTCCCCCCACTGTCATTGACAATATCCCCACTGTCAGCCTCTCGTGGGCCATAGTCAGCGAAACCAGCCACGTCCCCTTTAACGAAAGGTAAAATTCTTATTGCCTTTCATAATCCTTCTCAGCCGCTTTCTGTTCATTTGCTGTTCCTTGTACTAGCCCCATTCCGCGGCATCTGTGCTGTTCTTTGAACCTTCAGAAGCAGGTCATTTTAATTTTACCCTGTGCCTTACCCCGTTCGATATCCAGGGCTGGGAGTCGGAAGCTCTCCTGCTCATAGGTACAAACTGCTTCTGAAAAGCAGGAAATGTTTCAGTGAACACCGTCCCTCTGCTGTCCCTCGGTGGTTTTACCGATGAGCAGAACCTTCCCAATTTCCTGTCGGCCGTCTCTGCCTCCCTCAAACCCAAAACTCTAGTGTCTGATTTTGGCTGACCTGGCGCTGGCTGTAGCGCGATCGCGTTATGATCACGATTTGACAAATGCTGACGAACAGAGATCAGGAATTAAATCAGGTTGGTTGACCATTGTCAGATCCTACATTGCTTTGTTCCCACATCAGATCCAAGACCTATTTCTGCAGGAACCTCTCGCAGACACACTCTCGAGATTCACAGACATCAGACAATCGCTCAGCAGGTCCGGTATCATCTGTGGGGAGCAGTCGGAGTGAATCCTTCGTTCACAACGCTGAGCAGTTGACAACCCTCCTGGGAACTGCGCGCCTGTCTCTCCCAGTCAGCGGAAAGATTAAAACTCCCCCCATTAACTCGACCCTGCCTTTGCTGCTCAGTTCCCGCATTTCATCATGTGTAGGGTCCAGCTGTTACACGGTGGTCAAGATCTGACACCGATCAGGGACTTAGATCCTTTATCCCCTCCCTCAGTTCCACCCAGAAGTGCTCGGCTGGGTGCTTTATCCTCATGCTGTCCTCCATCACCACGAAACGTGATTCTGTTCCTAATCAGTAATGCTAACCCCTCTCTCTCCAACAAACCATAGAAGCTGATAGGCTGCACTCACAAACCTCTGGCCATGTCTCTGGAAGAGTTATGATTTCAGAGTTTCCAATATGTTTGGCAGATTAGAGGAACTTCCAAACTGCAAGAGAGTTTAATATTGGAATATTGGTTAAATGCCAGATTTGTTCAGTCTCTGAATCAGTATTAAATTAAATATTCTTGCTTAAAGATGGAATAATCCCACGAAGATAACTGATTGTCCATTTATCCGTACAGATCAAACTGGATGTGAGGGTCAGAAATGCAATGCATCATTGCCAATCGCACATATCGTAGGTAAATATCATGTTCACAAATATTAGGTTCTCCGTCACTAACACACAGCCTGTCCCTCTCTCCCAGCTACTCCGT
>NW_025198031.1:0-2970 GCF_004010195.1 Chiloscyllium plagiosum
GTCCGTGCTCACTCCGCTGTGAGACTCGGCCCGGGCTCACTCCGCTGTGAGACTCGGCCTGTGCTCACTCCGCTGTGTGTCTCTGCCCGTGCTCACTCCGCTGTGACACTCGGTCCTTGCTCACTCTGCCGTCAGACTCGGCCCGTGCTCACTCCGCTGTCAGAAACAGCCCATGCTCACTCTGCTGGGGATCTCGGCCCGTGCTCACTCCGCTGTGAGACTCGGCCCGTGCTCACTCCGCTGGGGGACTCGGCCCGTGTTCACTCCGCTGTGAGACTCGGCCCGTGTTCACTCCGCTGTGAGACTCGGCCCATGTTCACTCCGCTGTGAGACTCGGCCCGTGTTCACTCCCCTGTGAGACTCGACCCGTGTTCACTCCACTTTGAGACTCGGCCCGTGCTCACTCCACTGTGAGACTCGGCCCGTGATCACTCCGCTGGGAGACTCGGCCCGTGCTCGCTCCGCTGTGAGTCCCTGTCCGTGCTCACTCCACTGTGAGTCCCTGTCCGTGCTCACTCCGCTGTGAGTCCCTGTCCGTGCTCACTCCGCTCTGGGACTCGGCACGTGCTCACTCCGCTGGGAGACTCGGTCCGTGCTCACTCCACTGTGAGTCCCTGTCCGTGCTCACTCCGCTGTGAGTCCCTGTCCGTGCTCACTCCACTGTGGGACTCGGCCCTTGCTCACTCCGCTGTGAGACTCGGCCCGTGTTCACTCCGCTGTGAGACTCGGCCCGTGCTCACTCCGCTGGGGGACCCGGCCCGAGCTCACTCCGCTGGGGGACTCGGCCCGTGCTCACTCCGCTGGGGGACTCGCCCCGTATTCACTCCGCTGTGAGTCTCGGCCCGTGCTCACTCCGCTGGGGGACTCGGCCCGTGCTCACTCCACTGTGAGTCTCGGCCCGTGCTCACTCCGCTGGGGGACTCGGCCCGTGCTCACTCTGCTGCGAGACCCGGCCTGTGTTCGCTCCGCTGTGACACTCGGCCCGTGTTCACTTCGCTCGGGCACCTGGCCAGTGTTCACTCCGGTGTGAGACTCGGCCTGTGTTCCCTACGCTGTGAGATTCGGACTATGCTCACACCGCTGTGAGTCTGCCCGTGCTCACTCCGCTGGGAGACTCGGCCAGTGGTCACGCCGCTGTGGGACCCGGCTCGTGCTCACTCCGCTGTGAGACTCGGCCTGTGCTAATTCTGCTGTGAGACTCGGCCCGTGCTCACTCCACTGTGAGACTCGGCCCGTGCTAATTCCGCAGTGAGACTCGGCCTGTGTTCACTCCGCTGTGAGACTCGGCCCGTGCTCACTGCACTGTGAGACTCGGCACGTGCTCACTCCGCTGTCAGACTTGGCCCGTGCTTGCTCCGATGGGGGACTCGGCCCGTGCTCACTCCGCTGGGGTACCCGGCCCATGCTCACTTTGCTGTGAGACTGGGCCCGTCCTCTCTCCACTGTGAGACTCGGCCCGTGCTCGCTCCGCTGTGAGACCCGGCCCGTGTTCTCTCCGCTGTGAGACTCGGCACATGCCTATTCTGCTGTGCGTCACTCCACTGTGAGTCTCGGCCTGTGCACACTCTACTATGAGACCCGGCCTGTGCTCACTCTGCTGTGAGTCTCAGTCCGTGCTCACTCCACTGTGAAACTTGGCACATGCTCGCCCCTCTGTGAGACTCGGCCCGTGCTCACTCCGCTGTGAGTCCCTGTCCATGCTCACTCCGCTGTGAGACTCGGCACGTGCTCACCCCGCTGTGAGACCCGGCCCGTGTTCACTCCGCTGTGAGACTCGGCCCGTTCTCACTCCGCTGGGGGACCCAGCCCATGCTCACTCTGCTGTGAGACTCGGCCCGTGCTCACTCCGCTGTGAGACTCGGCCCGTCCTCGCTCCGCTGTGAGACCCGGCCTGTGCACACTCCGCTGTGAGACTCGGCCCGTGTTCTCTCCGCTGTGAGACTCGGCACATGCCCACTCTGCTGTGCGTCACTCCACTGTGAGTCTCGGCCTGTGCACACTCCGCTGTGAGACTCGGCCCGTGTTCACTCCACTGTGGGACTCGGCCCATGCTCACTCCGCTGTAGGACTCGGCCCGTGCTCACTCCACTGTGAGACTCGGCCCGTGCTCACTCCGCTGTGAGACTCGGCCCGTGTTCACTCCGCTGTGGGACTCGGCCCGTGTTCACTCCGCTCTGGGACTCGGCCCGTGTTCACTCCGCTGTGGGACTCGGCCCGTGTTCACTTCGCTGTGGGACTCGGCCCGTGCTCGCTCCGCTGTGAGACCCGGCCCGTGTTCACTCCGCTGTGGGACTCGGCCCGTGTTCACTCCGCTGTGGGATTCGGCCCGTGCTCACTCCGCTGGGGTACCCGGCCCATGCTCACTCTGCTGTGAGACTGGGCCCGTCCTCTCTCCGCTGTGAGACTCGGCCCGTGCTCGCTCCGCTGTGAGACCCGGCCCGTGTTCTCTCCGCTGTGAGACTCGGCACATGCCTATTCTGCTGTGCGTCACTCCACTGTGAGTCTCGGCCTGTGCACACTCTACTATGAGACCCGGCCTGTGCTCACTCTGCTGTGAGTCTCAGTCCGTGCTCACTCCACTGTGAAACTTGGCACATGCTCGCCCCTCTGTGAGACTCGGCCCGTGCTCACTCCGCTGTGAGTCCCTGTCCATGCTCACTCCGCTGTGGGACCCGGCCCGTGTTCACTCCGCTGTGAGACTCGGCCTGTGCTCAATCCAATGGGGGACCCGTCCTGTGCTCACTCCGCTAGGGGACTCGGCCCGTGCTCACTCCGCTGGGGGACTCGGCCCGTGCTCACTCTGTTGGGAGACTCGGCCCGTGCTCACTCCTCTGTGAGACTCGGCCCGTGCTCACTCCACTGTGAGACTCGGCCCGTGCTCACTCCGCTGGGGGACCCGGCCCATGCTCACTCTGCTGTGGTACCCGGCCCATGCTCACTCTGCTGTGAGACTGGGCCCGTCCTCTCTCC
>NW_025198031.1:3200-5396 GCF_004010195.1 Chiloscyllium plagiosum
GACTCGGCCCGTGTTCACTCCGCTGTGCGACTCGGCCCGTGCTCACTCCGCTGTGGGACTCGGCCCGTGCTCACTCCGCTGTGGGACTCGGCCCGTGCTCACTCCGCTGTGGGACTCGGCCCGTGCTCACTCCGCTGTGGGACTCGGCCCGTGCTCACTCCGCTGTGGGACTCGGCCCGTGCTCACTCCGCTGTGGGACTCGGCCCGTGCTCACTCCGCTGTGGGACTCGGCCCGTGCTCACTCCGCTGTGGGACTCGGCCCGTGCTCACTCCGCTGTGGGACTCGGCCCGTGCTCACTCCGCTGTGAGACTCGACCCGTGCTCACTCCATTTGAGACTTGGCCCGTGCTCACTCTGCTGTGAGACTCGGCCCATACTCACTCCACTGTGAGACTCAGCCCGTGCTCACTCCGCTGTGGGACTCGGCCCGTGCTCACTCCGCTGTGAGACTCGGCCCGTGTTCACTCCGCTGTGAGACTCGGCCCGTGCTCACTCCGCTGTGAGACGCGGCCCGTGTTCACTCCGCTGTGAGACTCGGCCCGTGCTCACTCCGCTGTGAGACTCGGCCCGTGCTCACTCCATTTGAGACTCGGCCCGTGCTCACTCTGCTGTGAGACTCGGCCCATACTCACTCCACTGTGAGACTCAGCCCGTGCTCACTCCGCTGTGAGACTTGGCCCGTGCTCGCTCCGATGGGGGACTCGGCCCGTGCTCACTCCACTGTGAGATTTGGCCCATGGTCACTCTGCTGGGGGACTCGGCCCGTGCTCACTCTCCTGGTGGACTCGGCCCGTGCACACTCTCCTGGTGGACTCGGCCCGTGCTCACTTCGCTGTGAGACTCGGCCCGTGCTCACTCCGCTGGGGCACTCGGCCAATGCTCACTCCGCTGTGAGACTCAGCCCGTGTTCACTCCACTCCGAGACTCGGCCCATGCTCACTCCGCTGAGAGACTAGGCCCTTGTTCACTCCACTCCGATACTCGGCCCGTGCTCATCCTGCTGGGGGACTCGACCCGTGCTCATTCTGCTGGGGGACTCGGCCCGTGTTCACTCCCCTGTGAGACTCGACCCGTGTTCACTCCGCTGTGAGACTCGGCCCGTGTTCACTCCGCTGTGAGACTCGGCCCGTGCTCACTCCGCTGTGAGACTCGGCCCGTGCTCACTCCGCTGTGAGACTCGGCCCGTGCTCGCTCCGCTGTGAGACCCGGCCTGTGTTCGCTCTGCTGTGAGACTCTGCCCGTGCTCGCTCCGCTGGGGGACCCGGCCCATGCTCACTCCGCAGTGAGTGTCAGTCCGTGATCACTCCGCTGTGCGACTCGGCCCGTGCTCACTCCGCTGTGAGACTCGGCCCGTGCTCGCTCCGCTGTGAGTCCCTGTCCGTGCTCACTCCACTGTGAGTTCCTGTCCGTGCTCACTCCGCTGTGAGTCCCTGTCCGTGCTCACTCCGCTGTGAGACTCGGCACGTGCTCACCCCGCTGGGAGACTCGGTCCGTGCTCACTCCGCTGTGAGGCCCTGTCCGTGCTCACTCCGCTGTGAGTCCCTGTCCGTGCTCACTCCGCTGTGAGACTCGGCCCGTGCTCACTCCGCTGTGAGACTCGGCCCGTGCTCACTCCGCTGTTAGACTCGGCCCGTGTTCACTCCGCTGTGAGACTCGGCCCGTGCTCACTCCGCTGTGAGACTCGGCCCATGCTCACTCCGCTGTGGGACTCGGCCCGTATTCACTCCGCTGTGCGACTCGGCCCGTGCTCACTCCGCTGTGAGACTCGGCCCGTGCTCACTCCGCTGTGAGACTCAGCCCGTGCTCACTCCGCTTTGAGACAGCCCGTGCTCACTCCGCTGGGGGACTCGGCCCGTATTCACTCCGCTGTGCAACTCGGCCCGTGCTCACTCCGCTGTGAGACTCGGCCCGTGCTCACTCCGGTGGGGGACTCGGCCCGTATTCACTCCGCTGTGCGACTCGGCCCGTGCTCACTCCGCTGTGAGACTCGGCCCGTGCTCACTCCGCTGGGGGACCTGGCCCGTGCTCACTCCGCTGTGAGACTCGGCCCGTGCTCACTCCGCTGTGCGACTCGGCCCGTGTTAACTCCGCTGTGAGTCTCGGCCCGTGCTCACTCCGCTGGGGGACTCGGCCCGTGCTCACTCTGCTGCGAGACCCGGCCTGTGTTCGCTCCGCTGTGACACTCGGCCCGTGTTC
>NW_025198032.1:0-5396 GCF_004010195.1 Chiloscyllium plagiosum
GGGATGTCTGGTTTGTGTACTTTAGGTAGTCCACAGAATCTGGGGGTGTTGTTGCTTTTAGGTTTCATTCTTTGTAGGTCAGACCTGTTATCTTTTCTTTTTTTTTTGTAGATTCCTCAGTGTGTTATTTATCCTATTTGTGAGCTGTGGGATGGGACCAAACCCCCTCTTTTGGTAGGTGTTGGTATCTGCAAGTAGTTGTTGTGCTTTTTGGGTTTACTCTGCTTTGTTCACGATGACCGTCATTCTGCCTTTGTCTGCTGGTAGTATGATTAAGTTCTTATCGTTTCTTAGTGATTTTAGTGCTTCCCTCTCCTTGGTGTTGAGGTTATGTGTTTGTCTTTTCCTTGTTATCAGAGGTACGATACTTTGACTCACTGTTTGTTGTGTCTCTTCTGTCAGTCCACTGTTCCTGAGTGTGCATTCTAGTGCTACTAGGAAGTCTGCTGTCTTGGCGACCCTGTGGTTGTAGTTGAGTGCCTTGGCCAGTATTGTTCTTTCCGTGGTTGTAGTTGAGTGCCTTGGCCAGTATTGTTCTTTCCGTGTCTGTGAACTGTCTTTGGGAGAGGTTTTTAACCCAGGTGTGTGTTGTGGTGTCCTCTTTGTTGTGTGTTAGTTTGGCCATTTTTTCTTTTAGTACCGTTTTTTTGCGGTGTGTGGTCCTGTGCTGTCCTATGGTGACAGCCCGTTCTATGGTCTGACTCCATTCCTGATTCACGGTTTTTGAAATTCACGACTTTTGGCGCGCAATCTCTTGTCTGTATTTCTGAAGTCTGTTGTGAGCGTCTATAATCATTACCTGGATCATCCTGAGAAATGAATAGAATGGGAAATCAGACTGATGCAGTGAGGGTTACACATGGAGAATGGCGCCGAGTCCCACAGAGATCTGGAAAATCCCAGTCTCCATCCCTGGCCTGTGCTGCTGGGTCTCCCTGGAGTGGAGAATTCTGTTGGCTCAGGATCTGGAGTAGCTGCAAAAGGTGCAGTCACTGGCAGCAATTAGACCCTCACAGTGACAGATACCACATGGAGTGATACTGAGCGATATCGCCAGAGTGCAGGAAGGCATCACGATCAAAGCACGGTCACGTAAAAGGTGCACTGGGATCAGTACTCAGGGATAAGGGAGCTATCAGTGGGCCAGGCAATGGCCTCGGGTTACTCTCACTCGTCTGTTCATCCAGAATTTAATGCCGGTAGCAGGGATACCCATCTGACTACTTAGTACCCTTTAAGTAAGGAAATCTGTTATCGGCTGCTGGTCTCGCCTACATATGAATCCAGACCCAGAGCAATGGGATTGATTCTCAAATGCCCACTGTAATGGTCTGGCAAGCCACTCAGCTCTAAGGCTGGTCAGGGTGGGCATGCGATGCTGGCCAGCCAGAGACAGCAATATCTCACGAGTGAATTAAAACTAACACTGCTGGGACCAGTGTCCTGGCCAGTCATGTCGGTAGGTTTATGGACAGGGCTTTAAACTGACATGGAGGGTGCAGAGACAGGATACAGGACAGAGATTAACGAAAACTGTACATCAATGAATCGGTTTGTGACAGGACATTGTGGGAAAGAGGAATTATAATGTTGGTTTTTTGGAATGGACAAAGTATCTACAATAACGTAATAGACTTGTGACACAGAGAAAAATGATATTTAGTCACCAGACAGACGTGATTACACGGTGAACAAAAGGTGGAACGTAAATATTCAACAGTAAACAACCTTACAGGATCTCAGGCAGCATGGAAAAGCAAGATGGGAACCATGACACTAATGGATAACAAAGGCATTACAGAGAAAGCCTTTGGCCTCAGATTATGCAGCTGAATCAGCCCGAATGCAACCTCTAGGTGCTATGTGTCACAAACACAAGCAGGAGAGCAGTTTATATGCTGCCTTGCAGTATTTCATTGCTCATCCCTGCATTAAACAGGAATTCATTAGAAATTGTAGCAAAGGCGGTGAGATAATTTTTGGAGACTTCAATCTTTGTATAATCTGAGACAGACACATTGGCAAGAGTCATATTATCCGAGATCCTCCTTGAATGTTTTTGTCAGCGTCTCTTTGAATGACACATTGTACAAAAGCTAGGAATGAAGATCGACCGTTGGGTGATGAAGCTGAGTGAATGAGTAATATTACACCGAGATCTCCAAGAAGTTATACCGGAATCAGTAACCAAGCCAATTACATGATTTTGAGAGAGAACTGACCAATCGGCGGCCGGTGGCACAGTGGTTAGCACTGCTGCCTCACAGCGCCAGAGACCCGGGTTCAATTCCCGCCTCAGGCGACTGACTGTGTGGAGTTTGCACGTTCTCCCCGTGTCTGTGTGGGTTTCCTCTGGGTGCTCCAGTTTCCTCCCACAGTCCAAAGATGTGCAGGTCAGGTGAATTGGCCATGCTAAATTGCCCATAGTGTTAGGTAAAGGGTAAATGTAGGGGTATGGGTGGGTTGCGCTTCGGTAGTCGGTGTGGACTTGTTGGGCCGAAGGGCCTGTTTCCATACTGTAATCTAATCTAGAAATCTAATCTAAACAGGGGAAACAGACTGAAATGTCAGTCTGTAAATGAACAGTGGAAAATATTTAGAGCCAGTTCGTCCTAGAGACGTACTGAACATAAATGGACCCTTCAGTCCAACTCGTCCACGCCGCCCAGATATCCTATCCTAATCTCGTCCCATCTGCCAGCACTTGGCCCATATCCCAATAAACCCTTTTTATTCATATACCAATCCAGATGCCGTTTGAATGCTTCAATTGTACCAGCCGCCACCACTTCCTCTGGCAGCACATTCCATACATAAACCACACTCTGCGTGAAAAGGTTGCCTCTTAGGTCCCTTTTAAATCTTTAATCTCTCAACCGAAACCTCTACCCTCCAGCTCTGGTCTCCACCACCCCAGGGAAAAGACCTTGTCTGTTTGTCCTATCCATGAATCTCATGATTTGATAAACCTCAAGTATGTCACCCTTTAGCCTCTGACGCTTCAGGGAAAACAGTCGTTTCAGCCTCTCCCGATGGCTCAAATCCTCCAACCCTGGCAATATCATTATAAAACTTTTCTAAACACTTTTGAGTTTCACAACATCCTTTCAATAGGAAAAAGACCAGAACTGCATGCAATATTCCAGAAGTGTCCTAACCAGTGTGCTGTACAGCTGCAACATGACTTCCAAACTCCTATAATCAATGCTCTGACCAAGAAAGGAAAGCATACTAAACACTTTCTTCACAATCCGCTTACCTGCAACTCTACTTACAAGGAGCTATGAACTCCAAGGTCTCTTTGTTCAGCAACATTCCCTAGAACCTTCCCATTAAGTGTACAAGTCCTGCTCAGATGCGCTTTCCCAAAATGCAGCACCTCACATTTATCTAAATTAAACTCCATCTGTCACTCCTCAGCCCATTTGCACATCTGATCCAGATCCCGTTGTAATGTGAGGTAACCGTTTTCACTGTCCACTATATCTCAAATTTTGGCGTCATCTGCAAACTTGTTAACTGTATCTCCCATGTTCACGTCCAAACCATTTATATAATGACGAAAGGTAGTGGACCCAGCTCCGATCTTTGTGGCACACCATCGGCCTCCAGTGTGAAAAGCAACCCTCCGCCACCACCCTCTGTCTTCTACCTTTAAGCCAGTTCTGTATCCAAACAGCCAGTTCTCCCTGTATTCCATGAGATCTAACCTTGCTAACCAATCTCCCATGAGGAACCATTTCAAACACCTCACTTAAGTTCATAGAAATCACATCCAATGATTGGCCCTCATCAATCCTTTTTGTTACTTCTTCAAAAAACACAATCAATTTCTTGAGACATGATTTCTCACTCATAAAGCCATGCTGTCTATCCCTAGTCACTCCTTGCCTTCCTAAATACATGTAAATCCGATCTCGCAGGATTCCCTTCAACAATTTGCCCACTACTGATGTCAGGCTCACTGGTCTATAGCTCGCCCGCTTTCCCTCACAACCTTTCTTAAATGGTGACACCACGTTAGTCAACCTCCAGTCTTCTAGTACCTCATCTATGATGGTCGATGATACAAATTTCTCAGCAAGGGGCCCAAAGATCACTTCCCTAGCTTCTCACAAAGTTCCAAGGTACACATGATCAGATCCTGTGGATTTATGCGCTTTTATGCATTTCAAGACATTCAGCATCTCCTCCCCTTTAATATGTACGCTTTTCAAGATGGCACCCTCTATTTCCCCACATTCTATATCTTCCATTTCCTTCGCCACAGTAAACACTGATACAAAATACTCATTTAGTATCGCCTCCATCTCCTCCGGCTGCGCACAAAGGCTGCCTTGCTGATCTTCTCCCTAGTTACCCTCCTGTCCTTTATGTATTTATAAAAATCCTTTCGATTCTCCTTAACACTATTTGTCAAAGCTATCTTATATCCTCTTTTTACTCTCCTGATTTCCCTCTTAAGTATACTCCTCCTGCCTTAAAATTCAGAGGATTCACTTGCTTCCTCGTGTCTATACCTGACAATTTTTTCCTTCTTTTTCTTAACCTAAACCTTTGTTCTCTCGTTATCCAGCATACTCTACACCCACCAGCGTTTCCTTCCACTCTACCAGGAATACTATATACTGTCTCTGAAATGCCTTTATCTCATTGGGGGCCCGGTGGCACAGTGGTTAGCACTGCTGCCTCACAGCGCTAGAGACACGCGTTCAATTCCTGCCTCATGCGACTGACTGTGTGGAGTTTGCACGTTCTCCCCGTGTCTGCTTGGGTTTCCTCCGGGTGCTCCGGTTTCCTCCCACAGTCCAAAGATATGCAGGTCAGGTGAATAGGCCATGCTAAATTGTCCGTAGTGTTAGGTAAGGGGTAAATGTAGGGGAATGGGTGGGTTTACGCTTCGGCGGGTCGGTGTGGACTTGTTGGGCCGAAGGGCCTGTTTTCACACTGTAATGTAATGTAATCTAATCCCTTTACATCCGTACTTCCTTAACACTATGTCACACATACCTTGGGAGCCCCAATTACTGCCTTGGTGCAAGGTGGCTAGGATGTTTCTCATGACTGGTTTACTTAATAACTCCCTCCCATCAGGGAGGATGCATTTTCCTTGGGTTGTCTGAGTGGCCCCATTTCCTGGAATTCCTTTTCCTCTTCTTCCGTGTACACTCATGACTGGTTTACTTAATAACTCCCTCCCATCAGGGAGGATCCATTTTCCTTGGGTTGTCTGGGTGGCCCCATTTCCTGGAATTCCTTTTCCTCTTCTTCCGTGTACACGGGGTTCAGGGGATTCCACGAGGAGCGTTAGAACCCGTATTTCTGTTACTGTAAGGTTCATAGCTGCCTCTCTGGCTGCCTCGTCTGCTAGCCTATTCTAGGGCGTTCACCTTCTG
>NW_025198033.1:0-944 GCF_004010195.1 Chiloscyllium plagiosum
CTCTGCCCTCACAGCTCTCTTTAGCATGGAGTTCTAAAACTCACAACTCTCTGAGAGAAGAAATTCCTCCCCATCTCAGTCTGAAATTGGTGCCCCCTTTATTCTGAGACTGTGTCCTCTGCTCCTCGACTCTCCCATGAGGAGAAACACCCTCTCCGCATTGTCCCTATCAAGCCTCTTATGAAGCTGTATTTGCTCCAGAAACCTTTACCAAATATTTGCATGCCTTTTAACATTACACACTTCGTAAACTAAATGCTATACCTCACGACCTTTTCTCCTCTTCTGGTGTTCCTATTTGTCATCCATAAACCATAAACCATAAATGGTGAATAAAAGGAGACAATGTTTTCTTTGCATGCTTGGGATTTCTTGAGGCACAAGAAACTGCTTGAGATGTAATTCAGTTGAACATTCACACAATGAGATTAGCAATGATTCTCTGGTTATGGAGGGAGTTAGATTGTCTGGGTCATTTAGGGCATGGATCATATTCTGCCATAATCTCTCTGACAGCCTTGGCAGATTTCAGGGGCTGTCTGCTACTCCCCTGAACTAAAATAGAGATCAATTCCATCCGTCAATCTTTGATTTGATTTCATATGATTAATTATAGGCACGTGTCCTTGCATACAGTGAAAAGCTGTGTTTGCGAACGATAGAGGCAAATCGTAATAAGGAAGGACAAACGGATCATAGGGTGCTTAAACAGAGTGAGGCATTCACCTTACACTGCAAAGGAAGTGCGCACAGCAAGATCAATATCCATCCATCCATCTATCTATCTATCTGTCTATCGAACTATCCATCTGTCCATCCATCTATCTGCCCATCCATCCATCCAACCGTCCGTCCGTCCATCCATCCATCCATCCATCCATCCATCCATCCATCCATCCATCCATCCATCCATCCATCCATCCATCCATCCATCCATCCATCCA
>NW_025198033.1:1213-5397 GCF_004010195.1 Chiloscyllium plagiosum
ATCTATCTATCTATCTATCTATCTATCTATCTATCTGTCTATCTATCTATCCATTTACCTATCCATCCATCCCTGACTTTGGGAGCATATTTCCAAGAACCCCCTGGATTCCTGATGAAACAGTGCTTAATGCAGAGAGGTCGATGATATGGAGTCACTGTCCATACTGGTCAGACAACATGCTGGAACCCCAGTGATTGCTCCAATAACCCTGACCTGCACTGTTCTGACGTCAATTCACCCTCTGCTTTCATCTGTCCATGTAATCTGTGCTGTTCACTGAAGAGAGTGAAGGGATATTTCGGAGCCCTCTTCAGCTCCTCTCTGAATTTACTCTGGGTCAGGGCATAAAGGGCAGTGTTTGTACAGGAGCTCAGGTAGAAGAGCACAGTCCCAGATATGTCAGCGATCATAACAGGATGGTCATAACTGGGGTAAAAATGGTTGTTGGTAATCTTCATCAGTAAGAAAACACGGACCTTGGGCATCCACAACAATATAAAACTGTCCGAGACAACAAACAGCAGGATGATGGATTTCCGCCTGTTGACCATCTCTGCATCTCCTCTCTGGTCCCTGTTACTGGGAGCTCGGAGACTCTTGCGTGCCCGATTTGCCAAGACAATGTGCCTGACAGTCAGAGCATTGAACAGCAGGATCAGGAGGTAGGGGATCAATGGGTTCAGCAGCCAGATAAATGCCAGCCATCCTGGCAAGATGTAGAACTCTGGTCTGGTGGCACAGCCCGAGGGTACACCACCCCATGGACCATATGGTTGATACTTAAAGTAAAATGGGATGTTCCTCAGAATTCTCACCAGACAAACAGTGCTTACCACGGCTGCTGCTGTTTTCTCAGAGTAATGTCTGGCTTTCAGATTGCGACAACAAACGGCCACAAAGTGGTCAAAGGTGAAAGCGATGGTCAACCAGACAGAACAGTCAATAGCAGCACAGGCATTTACAGTGCTGTGTCGAACAGGAATGAGAGTGGGAAATATCTGTGATCAAGTGCATTGATTATGACACCAAACAAAATGAACAGTAAATATCCTGTTGCCATGGAGATTTAATAGAGGGAAACACCGTTGGTGATGCCACACTTGCCCCAGCAGAGAATCATAATTGTCACCCAAACGACTGGAAGATGAATTGAGAAGTTTGTGGATATAGTGCATCATGAGCTACGATTGACACGGTCATTATCCACACAACTGACAAAGATGGTGCCACAGTGTTGCTGTCACTGATTTAGCAAGCTAAAGCACCTGGTTAACACATCTCGTGGTATTCATTCAAATCCTGCCATCACAAAGGGCGAAATTTAAAATTGTTAAAATCTGGAATAAAGATTTGTTTATTGGTTAGCATGTAACAACTGCTGATTGTCTTCAAACTCCATGAAGTCCACTAATGTGTTCCTTTCCAAGGGTGTTGTGCCATTCTCTGTCCATGTTAGTGTACCTGTACAATCTCCCTTTCAACATAATAGTCCAATTCATCTTAAAATGTCTGATCGATTCTATTGTTATAGCAGAGGAAGAACCAGCCAAAGCAAAACTGCCTCCCTCTCACTGGATTCACAACACAACAAAATGAAAACATTCAAAGTCCAACATATTTGCTCAACTGTTCTTCACCAGAGGTTATAACATTACATCACAAGCTTTAAGTTTATAACAAAAAACAATGTATTATTCATAGTGGAACACAGGTAATCAGCAAGGCACGATAAACAATATCTACAATTTAAATTCAATCATTCTTTATCATATATGTCCACTCACATATTGAAGGACTGACAATTTTTTTTCGATTAGATTTCCTACAGTATGAAAACAGGCCCTTTGGCCCAACAAGTCCACACTGACCCTCCAAAGAGCAACCCACCCAGATCTATTCCACTACATTTACCCCTGACTAATGTTAGGCAATTTAGCATGGCCAATTCACCTGACCTGCACATCTTTGGACTGTGGGAGGAAACAGGAGCACCTAAAGGAAACTCACGCAGACACGGGGAGAATCAGCAATCTCCACACAGACAGTTGCCAGAGTTGGGAATTGAACCTGGGTCCCTGGTGCTGTGAGGCAGCAGTGCTGACCATGAAGGAATTAATTTAAAAAGAAGCGATCTGTAATTTCCCAGTCTGATAACCAGTTTAACAATGAATACCTGAACATCTTTAGATGATGGGTTTCATCTCAAGCACTTGGACTGTGTATTGTGTGAGAATTCTGAAGTCACTGGCCCTTACAAGAAGCTTTTTCAAGCTTCTGGAGATTGTTACTCATTTCTTACATTATTTTCTCAGAATTTTCAACAATTCTATAACTATAACAATTCTATAAATAATTCTAGAGCAAAACAAAAGCAGCACCATCCAGAAGCTTTCAAACGAAAAGTAAGATCTGTCTCATTCTTGCAACCCTATCAGAGTCAATTGTTATGGACTACACCAGCCTCTCTCAAAAGAAGGTAGCATAGGCTCGAGTTTTTAGTGAGTTTTGAGAAGATTTGTAGCTCAGGTTGAGGTTCTGGATGTAGGTTTGCTTGCTGAGCTCTATAGAGTTATACAGTAGACTCTACCAACAAACACATTGACTTGGATCCCATTTACCACCCCGAGAAAAAAACAGGAAATGACATCACAACGGGAAATGACATCACCACGGGAGATGATGTCACTTACCCAAGGAAACCTAAACACATAAATAGAAAGTGGACCATGCCACCAGTGCTTCATCTCACTGATGATGTTACCTAGTATGATGATGAAATGTCTGAAAACGAACCTTCCAGCTCAGTGAGCAAACCTACATCTGCTCTAACTTTTCCAATTTTTAAAGAAAGAATAAGGTTTTGTGTTCCAGCTGCAATTTGATTGTTCAAATGACCAGGCTTGAAGCAAAATACACTCTATTCTTATGCTACGGTTAAAATAATAACAGCAAAACAAAGGAGAATTGGTAAAAGTTAACTCCACTGGAAACCTTAACATAATAACAGCTTATTTTAAACAGTAACTATTCCAATATAGTGACACATCAAAAACACACCCATGGCAAAGGAAGATTCAGTAAAATAGTTTGTCTCACATGCAATTCTAGCAGCAGGAAGAGGAGGCAAACCTTCAGGTGTAAGAAAATGAGAAATAACAGCTTCCAAATCCAACTTCTCGACCCAGTAATGACTGAAAGTTAAAGTAAAATCCTGTTTCTGTTGGAGCTTGAGCCCGTCCCTTCATGCTGCTTCTATTGTTCCAAATTTTTAAAAAAGCCAAGGCCTCACAAGCTGTTCATTTTATTAGCTTGGAACAGACCATTTGTCACCTCTGTCTCAATCTCTCTCACAAAAGGATACAGGAGAATATACACATCTTACAGCCATTGTAGTCTCACACAATTCAATGTTTACTTTCCTTTTCCTTTTCAACATGGTCTGTGGGTAGTTGGCCAGTACTGGTCTTCCCTTGATCAACATTCAGCCATCTTCCGCAAGCGTAACACTATCTCGGTGCTGAATCATCTACAATGTCCTTAAAGCAGTGATTAATGGGCATTATCTCTCCAGGCCAGTTCCTAAAGCAAGCTGCAGTCTAATATTCTCTTTATTTAAAAGGGAATACACTGTTGCTCAAAGGTGACATTACAATTCTCAATTTCAACTCACGGTTCCAAGTCAAAAATGGGGAAAATCAGAGCAGAAAGGCGAAGATGCCAACACTACCGAGACCACACCATCAAACCCTTAATTGTAGGCGAGCTGATGGCCTTCTGATATCATGCAAAGCTATTAAACCAGACACTGTACTAATCTTCTGAGGATGTCGGTTCAAATCCAACTGTGGATTCTTCAGTCAAAAGCAGTCAGCATTCAAGGGGTTTAATAATGACTCTGTAATGATTGCCTAAAGGAAAATCACCACCCGGTTTATTTTGGAAAGGAAACTGCCATCCTTACCCCGTCAGGGCTGCACATGACTCCAGACCCATAGCTGACTTATAACTGGACTCTGCACAATACATGCTGGCCCAGTCAGTGACACTAACATAACACTAATGAATAAAATATTATTGCACATTCTGAATATATTTTGCGAGCATGTTTCAATGATAAGGGGTACATTTATGGGTGAGAATTATGATTGCAGTCCTTTATAGGTGTTGCTGAATAAGGATTT
>NW_025198034.1:0-3444 GCF_004010195.1 Chiloscyllium plagiosum
TCTAAGTGCACAAAATCGCAATTTGGAACACTGTCTAGGAGGCCAAGTAGCAAATGTGGATGCATTGAGCTGCCTCCACTGGCAGAGACACTGTACTGCCTGTTGAATAGTTTATGATGGTTTTAAATTTCTGGGTACACTACCGGTCACAGCTAGGTGGACCTCACAGAGTAAGTTCCCTGATTAGGGTTGCTTATCTAGTCCAATCAGGGAGCCCTGGCTGACAGATATAAACAGGAGAATCAGAGGTCTGTTCACTCTGACAGCTGGCTCTAAAATAACTGGATCACTGTCAAGGATTCTCCACATATAAACAAAGGGTAACTTTGTGATAGGATACCGGCCTCTGTGGAGTTATTTCAACGGCGTCCTCAAATCTCTTTCTCAAGGTAGGTACTGCCCCTGGAAATGCCGACACAAATTCCCTGTTCTGTGCCATCTTTGTGGATGATCCTGAGGTTAAGCTGACCAGAGGTTACAAATGTCCAGAGACCTTCAATGGGACCATTTGCTGATTTTCCATGTCGCACTACCTTGTCCTGCAATGTGTGAGCCCAGCCATCTTGTCCGGAGTCTCCAATAAAGAGTGAGAGTCTGCATAGTTAAAGGTGAGCCTGATTGATGGTCCTTTCTGAGAGGCTGCATCCTCCTCTGATCAGGCATATAGGAGACAAAGTACCTTATTTAGAATTAACAAGAAAAATTATTCATGTCAACAATGCACAGACTTTGATATTTCAGTGAGTGATTCTATGGACAAATTGGCAGCGTTGCAGCTATGGATCAGAAACCCATCTTTCAGCTGCCCATACACATCAACTCTGGCAGCTTGCAGATCAACCAGGCTGTTGTCCTCTCAGCAGTCAAAGAACTGCAAGGACGTCCTCCATTTTCTGCCTCTCCTGTTATTGTAAGAAGCAGCAGCTTGAGTGTGAGAAATGGACAATTTTGAGAAGATTCATGTACAACAATTCTGGAGGGTAACCGAGCATGGACACGAGACTCCAATAAGGTAAGGTTGTGCCTCCACATGGCAACGTAAGCATAAAATCCATAGTTCATTGTATGCTGCTGCATGAATGAGCTGGGTTGAATCCTGATCCAGATCTGTGAATGATTGATCCAGGACTGATCCAGATTCCGAAGTCTGGGCAACCTAGGTGGGATCCAGAGTTAAGTATGTGTGATTCAAATCCCAGAAACTGGCATGTGTCCAAATTGTAATTCAGATCCCAAGGGGTGAGTATTTGTGAGTCATTTGGTATAGGGCCTCCATTCTAATCGATCTGATTGTGATTTGGATCTGGTGTGTGGGTTGGTGATCTGGGTGTAATCTAGAAACAGCTTAACCTGTCTCTTGACTGACCAAGATGTGGTCTAGATTTCAGCATCAGGATGATCATGATGTGATCCAAATCATATCCTGTTCCTGACTGATCAGACTGTCATCCTGATGTAACCTTTCTCTGATCATGGTGTGTCCTCTCTGAGATCCAGTGTGATCCTGGTGTGACACAGCTATGATCCTGATTTAACCTGTGATTCTAGTGTGATGAGGTTGTGATCCTGTTGTTGGGCCGAAGGGCCTGTTTCCACACTGTAAGTAATCTAATCTAATCTAATTAATATGCTCTGCTCCCGTGGTGAAGGGCTTGTGATTCAGTGTGAACAGGCTGTGCTCTTGGGTGTGACTGGGCTGTGACCCCCAGTGTGATAAAGCTGTGATGGGGTTATGATCAAGTGTAAAGAGACTGTAATCCTGGTGTAATCGGCTGTGATCCAGTGTGATCAGGCTGTGATTGAATGTGAAGAGGGTGTGATCCTGGTGTAATTGGGCTGTTATCCTGTGTGAACAGGCTGTGATCCTGGCATAGACTTGCTGTGATCCAGTGCAATCAGGTTGTGATCCTGGTGTAACCACAGTGTGATCAGGCTATAATCTGGTGTAACCTCACTGTGATCCAGTGTGATCAGGCTATGATCCTGATGTAGGGGGTTCTAGATTAGAGTGGTGCTGGAAAAGCACAGCAGGTCAGGCAGCATCTGAGGAGCAGGAAAATAGATATTTCGAGCAAAAGCCCTTCATCAGGAATGAAGGCAGGGAGCCTCCGGGGTGGAGAGATAAATGGGAGGGGATGGGGCTGGGGAGAAGGTAGCTAAGAGTACAATAGGTGGATGGAGGTGGGGATGAAGGTGATAGGTCAGAGAGGAGGGTGGAGCGGATAGGTGGGAAGGAGGATTAGCAGGTAGGACTGGTCATCAGGATGGTGTTAAGCTGGAAGGTTGGAACTGGGGAAAGGTGGGGGAAGGGGAAATGAGGAAACTATCCTGATGTAACCTCGCTTTGATCCTGTGACCACAGTCAGGGATAAACATTAAGGTAGGGGAATCGGTCTGAGTGGGTCACTTTACGGAGAGTCGGTGTGGACTTAGTGGGCCCAATGGCCTGTTTCCATACTGTAGGGAATCAAGTCTAAACCTCACTGTGATCCAGTGTGATCAGGGGCTGTGATCGCAGTGTAACCTCGCTGTGATCCCGGTGTAACCTCGCTGTGATCCAGTGTGATCAGATTGTGATCCCAGTGTAACCTTGTTATGATCCATGTGATCAGGCTGTGATCCCTGTGTACCTTTGCTGTAATCCTGTGTGACCAGGCTGTGATTCTGGTGTAATCTCACTACGATCCAGTGTGATCAGACTGTGATCCCAGTGTAACCTTGCTGTGATCCCAGTGTAACCTCGCTGTGATGCAGTGCGAACAGGCCATGATCCTGATGTAACCTCGCTGTGATCCAGTGTGCTCAGACTGTGATCCAGTGTGACCTGGCTGTGATCCTGGTGTAACCTCGCTGTGATCCAGTCTGCTCAGACTGTGATCCAGTGTGATCTAGTGTGCTCAGGCTATGATCCAGTGTGACCTGGCTGTGATCCTGGTGTAACCTCGCTGTGATCCAGTGTGCTCAGACCGTGATCCAGTGTGATTAGTTTAGATTAGATTAGATTACTTACAGTGTGGAAACAGGCCCTTCGGCCCAACAAGTCCACACCGACCTGCCGAAGCGCAACCCACCCATACCCCTACATTTACCCCTTATTACCTAACACTAAGGGCAATTCACCTAACCTGCACATCTTTGGACTGTGGGAGGAAACCGGAGCACCCGGAGGAAACCCACGCAGACACGGGGAGAACGTGCAAACTCCACAGTCAGTCGCCTGAGTTGGGAATTGAACCCGGGTCTCTGGCGCTGTGAGGCAGCAGTGCTAACCACTGTGCCACCGTGCCGCCTACGATCAGCTCAGGCTATGATCCAGTGTGACCAGGCTGTGATCCTGGTGTAACCTCGCTGTGATCCAGTGTGATCAGGTTTTGATCCTGGTGTAACCTCGCTGTGATCCAGTGTGACCAGGCTGTGATCCTGGTGTAACCTCGCTGTGATCCA
>NW_025198034.1:3975-5399 GCF_004010195.1 Chiloscyllium plagiosum
CCTGGTGTAACTTCGCTGTGATCCAGTGTGATCAGGCTATGATCCTGGTGTAACCTCACTGTGATCCAGTGTGATCAGGCTGTGATCCTGGTGCAACCTCACTATGAACCAGTGTGATCAGTCTGGGATCCTGGTGTAACTTCGCTGTGATCCAGTGTGATCAGGCTGTGATCCCAGTGTAACCTCGCTGTGATCCAGTGAGACCAGGGGCTGGGATCCTGATGTAACCTCGCTGTGATCCAGTGTGACAAGGCTGTGATCCCGGTGTATCCTCGCTGTGATCCAGTGTGATCAGACTGTGATTCCGATGTAACCTCGCTGTGATCCAGTGTGACAAGGCTGTGATCCCGGTGTAACTTGCTGTGATCCAGTGTGATCAGACTGTGATTCCGATGTAACCTCGTTGTGATCCAGTGTGATCAGGAGCTATAATCCCGCTGTAACCTCGCTGCAATCCAGTGTGATCAGGGGCTGTGATCCTGGTGTAACCTTGCTGTGATCCAGTCGACCAAGGGCTGTGATCACAATGTAACCTCGCTGTGATCCAGAGTGATCAGGGGCTGTGATCATGATGTAACCTCGCTGCGATCCAGTGTGACCAAGCTATGATCCCGGTGTAACCTCGCTGTGATCCAGTGCAACTAGGGACTGTGATCCCGGTGTAACCTCGCTGTGATCTAGTGTGACCAGGGGCTGGGATCCTGGTGTTAAGTCACTGTGATCCAGTCTGATCAGGCTGCGATCCTGATGTAACCTCACTGTGATCCAGTGTGATCAGGCTGTGATCCCAGTGTAACCTCGCTGTGATCCAGTGAGACCAGGGGCTGGGATCCTGATGTAACCTCGCTGTGATCCAGTGTGATCAGGCTGTGATCCTGGTGCAACCTCACTATGAACCGGTGTGATCAGTCTGGGATCCTGGTGTAACCTTGCTGTGATCCAGTGCATTCAGGCCGTGATCCTGATGTAACCTTGCTGTGATCCAGTGTGATCAGGCTGTAATCCAGTGTGCTCAGGCTATGATCCAGTGTGACCTGGCTGTGATCTTGGTGTAACCTCGCAATGATCCAGTGTGACCAAGCTGTGATCCTGGTGTAACCTCGCTGTGATCCATTGTGCTCAGGCTGTAATCCAGTGTGCTCAGGCTATGATCCAGTGTGACCTGGCTGTGATCCTGGTGTAACCTCGCAATGATCCAGTGTGACCAAGCTGTGATCCTGGTGTAACCTCGCTGTGATCCAGTGTGATCAGGTTGTGATCCTAGTGTAACCTCGCTGTGATCCAGTGTGATTAGTCTGGGATCCTGGTGTAACCTCGCTGTGATCCAGTGTGATCAGGCTATGATCCTGGTGTAACCTCACTGTGATCCAGTGTGATCAGACTGTGATCCCGGTGTAGCCTCACTGTGGTCCAGAGTGATCAGG
>NW_025198035.1:0-1170 GCF_004010195.1 Chiloscyllium plagiosum
CCGTGTCAATCCCTTATTGCTGACATACAAACGGGAGGAAACAAAATATTGTTCCATCCTCCGTTAACAGACATTAAATGATGTACCTAGTCAAAGCCGTCAACATGCTATGACACTTTTATCTCAGTTTCTGAAACTTTCACCGAATGTTGCCAGTATGTTATTTCATCCTGTCAAATATTTACCAGGTTCATGGAACAGATTGATTGTCGGTTGCCATTCTCTCTGCTTGGAACTAATTTATTAAGCTTTTCACGAATGAATCACAGCGTTATTCGTTTCACGGAGAAACATAGAAACTATGAACAGGAATAAACCATTCAACCATTCGACACTGCTACACTATTCAATGTGACCTTGGCTGATAGCTCAAAACCCTCTCTGTTACTGATTTACCTCTGTACACTTTGATCAATTGAGCTCCAAGAACCATTTCTAAATACTTTCAAACAAAAAAAATCAATGTTTTCTCCTTGACTGCTTTCAGTGGCAGATAATTCCACAGTTTCCCCACTCACTTGGTCAGGAAGGTTTCTGTGCGTCAGTGCTAAACGGTCTATCTTGTTTGCCTTAGACTGAGACCCCACATGGTTCAGAAGTCCTCTAGTTATTGGGAAAACGCTTTTCTGCTTTCAATCAACATAGTCTTATTAGAATTAATTAGGTTCAGGACACTGACAACCCTCAAGCCTCGTTCTGACATTCAAAGAGGTCATGAACTGATTTTCTGAGAATGCCCACTGTCTGCACCAAAATGACCGAGCCACAGTGAACATAACCAAAACAATCACATCTTTCTTCATAGAACAGTCCCAGCAACTCAGGAATCAGTTTGGTGCACCTTTCGTGAACTGACTCCATGAACATTCTTCCTCAGATGAGGAGGTCAAAACAGGTGAAATAAAGAAGGTAACATTATGCTATATTATATTACCTTGTCTTACATTATGTCATGTCCTATTATATTATACGATTTTATATCATTATATTATATCAGGGCGAGTCTTGAGAACGTTTGGCAACTCAGGTTGACTTTCTAGATGTTGGTTTGCTCGCTGAGTTGGAAGGTTCTTTTCAGACGTTTCGTTACCATACCAGGTTTCATCTTCAGTGAGCTTCCGAATCAAGAATCATTCAGAGGCTCACGAAAGATATTACCTAGTATGGTGA
>NW_025198035.1:1213-5399 GCF_004010195.1 Chiloscyllium plagiosum
TGGCTGTGTGGAGTTTTCGCATTCAACTCATGACTGTTTGCTTTCCTCTGATTTCTCTGGTTCCCTTCCATACTTTGAAGACGTGCAGCATCGTTGGATTAACCATGGGGAATCCAAGTTTAAAGGGAGAGGATGAGGATATCGTCTAATCAGGATGTCCTTGAGAGGGTCGACATGGACTCGATGGCCCTACATTACATTATTTTTGTATACACTGTCGTTTACTGATGACCTATTGAACACAACAATTAGGTTACCCCTTGACCTTCTAAAGTCAAGAGAATGCGGGTCTCCTGATAAAACAACCCACGAAGAGCAGACATCATTCTTGTCAGCCCATAATTTACTTGCTCCAATGTCAATATCACCGTTCCGAGATCCGGTTCGCATATCTGCTCACAGTAGTCCAAATCGTGTGTTAGCAGAGTGTTGTGAAATCGCAGCAGAACCTCTGTGCCCTCATGCTCCAGTCCCCGAGTTGAAGCCAGTATTGCTTCTGCTGCCTTGATTATTTTCTCCAAAATGCCCCTATCAATCCTGTTTACATTCATTCACTCCCTTGTAGAATCTGTGTTATCGATCTAAAAACCCCGGTGACAAATCGAGTGACATATCTACTTGTAATAAGTAACACATCAGATTGATTTAGGGAACAAACAAAACATGCTAAGCTTCTCCAGACGTTCGACTTAAAGCCTTATGAGATGCAGATTCGAATGGCATCGAGACAGAAGGTCAAATTTGATTTTATTAAAATTGTGGAAGGAATAGTTGCTTCATCGTAATCTACTGATGGTCATTGTGGAAAACTTCCTCAGACTCCCCGAGTACGCTTGAGGGACGGATATCTGTCAGCAATTGACTCCAGACCGGCAGCATTGTGTTTACTACCCACTATCCTGTCTCCGCAAGTGACGCCCGTTTCCCAGCACTGCAATTACCACTGACGTTCCGTGTCTGTATACGCGACAACACACCCAAAACATTGTGGTTACCAATACTACTTTCTCCTTTTGCATGTGACTCCAGACACACAGCGGCACTGATGTTGCTTTTTTCTCTGGAGCATCAGAGGCTTCGCGGGAACCTTACAGAAGTTTATAAAAACATGAAAGGCATGGGTATGGTGAATAGTTCATGACATTCCCCCAGGTTATTGGAGTCCAAAACTATATGGCATGCTTTTCAGTGTGAGAGGGTAGACATAAAATGGGCAGTTCCTTTTTCACTCACAGTGTAGTGGAACCATAAAAGAATTGGCGGACCAAGTGTTGGAGTCTGCTACAATTAATACACTTAAAAGACATCAGAGTGAGATTTTAAATAAGATAGGTTTGGAGGGATATGGACCAAATATTGGTCCATGTAATTCGATAAATTTAGGATAGCTGGTCGCCATGGGTGACGAAAGGTTCTGTTTCTTTGTTGTACGTTTCTATGAACGATGACTGCAAACCGTCATCAATATGGGTACTACTCATTTACTCTGTCTCAACATCTCCTTCCAGAACAACGGTACAATGATTTTTCCTGACCTGTTTTCACCCTGCATTTGACTCCAAACCAAAAGCACTGTGCTTATCAGTCTACTGCATAATCTATATGTGACTCCAGATCCATAACACTCTGTATATCACTAATCTGCTCTATCACTAATCTGACTCCAGACCAACATCATTGTCAATATACTGATCTTCCCTGTATCATCATGAGACTCCAGACCCACAGCACGGTGATTACCACTGAACTGCTCAGTACTGGTATCGAGACCCACGGCATCGTCGTTATCACTATGTGCTTTGTATCTGTGTCTCTGAACCCACAGCACTGTGGGTGCCACTGTTCGACTCTGGCTCTACATGTGACACCAGAGGAGAGCATAATTGTTATTTATGAACTGCTCTGTCTCTAAGGGCGAGTCAAGCCACAACGCACTGTGGTTTCCAGTGACTTGCTCCTTTTCTACGGAAAAGTCCCAAAACACAGCTTTTGGTTACCACTCATCTGCACTGTACCTGTATTTGAATCAGATCCACAGCAATGTGGTCAGTATCCACCGGCGCTGCCTGTACAGGTGACTTCAGACCCTGTAGTCACACCTGCTCTGTGACTACAGGGCCATAGCACTGAGTGCACTCTGTCTCAATAAGTAACATAGGGAAACAAAACTATGCTTAGAAATGATCGCCTCTGTTTCTGCACGTGACTCCAGACGCTGAACACGGTGATTACCACTCTCTTAAGTTGTTCCCATTCGTGACTCCAGACCCATAGCACTGTGGGTACCATTGACCTACTCTGTCTCTATATTTGACAACAGACCCACAGCACTCTGGTTAACACTGACCTGCTGTGAATTTAAACGTGATTCCAGCCCACAAAACTGCAGTTACGACTCGTCTGATCTGTCTCTGTATGTAACTCTGGACCCACTGCTCTGTGGGTACCACAAAGGACTTATAAGGATATCGTCACGTTTGGCGGGTTTGCCATTGAGGATTAGACTCAAGAGGCTGATTCTTCGTTTTCCCTAGAGCTGATGGGTGATCTTATAATTTTTTAAAACATCATGATGGGCATGGATAGGGTGAAAAGTGTTGTCTTTTCTCCCCGATAGGGGAGACCAAAGGAAAGAGCCTCTGTTTCAGGCTGAGAGGGGAACGACTTAAACGAAACCTGAGTGGCAACTTCCTTTCGCCAAGAGGATGGCACATGCATGAAATGAACTGGCAGAGGATGTGCAAAATACTGCAACAGTTATAATATTTAAAAGGCACCTGGTTGTGGATTTGAATAGGAAGCAATTAGAGTGATATGAGGTAAATGATGCCAAATGGGGTTCGATAAATGTCGGATATGTTTTCTGCAAGTCCGAGTTTTGCAAAGGTTTTGCTTTTTAACTGTGTCATTCTATGACGCTGGACACACAGCACTGTGCGTACAAACGGCATACTCTGTCTCTAAATCTGACTCCAGAACCATACCACCTTATTCTCCCCTGACTTGCTCGTCCTTACATGTGACTCCAGACCAACACGACTGAGTGTTGCACTGATCTGCTCTGTCTGTAAATTTGAATCTATCCGCTGCACTGTTGTTACCACTGATACAGGACACAGAACTGCACATCACACTAATGGGCCCATCAGCTTACAAATCTGCCCACCACGTCTCCTATGAACGTTCAAGTTTCTTATTTTATTGTATTCTCTCGCTCCCTGCAAATTTTTGTCACTGTGAACTGACTGGACTAGCCCTCAGTTCTGATTGTGAATTACATTGTCTCATGTAATATCAGCCACGTTCTAAGAAATCCGTCAGAAATGTTGTTACATCTCTGAAAAAAACCTGGTGGACAAAATTTGCAACCGTTTAACAAGGGAAACAGTCATTTACAGTTTCTTAAAATTTCTGCTGCTTGACTCTGATACTTGCAGCAATAGAATAGATATACCCACACAACCTAAGGTCAAACTGGCTTCTTTCTTTAATACTGAAATCAAATGTTCACTTGAACAATTGCATTTCCAGTGCGAGCAGCAGCGAAGGTAAGATCGTTTGGTTTTAAAAGTACTTACCGGTAGCGGGCAGCGGTGTTTTTTTTTTCTCTTTCACTCTCTCTTCACAGAAAGAGCGGGAGCACCAGGGGGAAGAGACGACGACCAGAGGGGCAGCCGGGAAGGAAAGCGGTGAGTATTTATACTCGCCCTTCGAAGCCGTTGGTCATTTCCAGTGCGAGCAGCAGCGAAGGTAAGACCGTTTGGTTTTAAAAGTACTTACCGGTAGCGGGCAACGGTGTTTTTTTTTTCTCTTTCACTCCCTCTTCACAGAAATAGCGGGAGCACCAGGGGGAAGTGACGACGACCAGAGGGGCAGCCGAGACCCGGAAGCAGTTAGTGTAAGCTTACCTGGGAAGGTTTTTTCCCCCTTTAAAAGCGCGAAGGAGAGGAACCCGAGGCACTACACGGGTAGTGCCTCCCCCCCGATCTCCTCCTCTAACCTAATAATAACATCTGTTGTGGTAAGTAGGTAAGTGCTGAATTTTGCTTGTTGTATTCTTTAGACCCAGTTTTTTTTAATATAAGTTAGCTTTAGAGGGATGGCAGTGAAGGCAGTGCAATGTTCCTCCTGCAACATGTATGAGGTGAGGGATGCCATCGACGTCCTGCCGATTACACTTGCAGGA
>NW_025198036.1:0-5399 GCF_004010195.1 Chiloscyllium plagiosum
CTATCTGATATGTAAGTGCTGCTTCAAGCCGCAACACTATCGGATATGTCAGTGCTGCTTCAAGCGACAGCACTATCGGTTATGTAAGTGCACTTCAAGCCCCAACACTATCGGATATTTAAGTGTTGCTTCAAGCCCCAACACTATCTGATATGTAAGTGCAGCTTCAAGCCCCAACACTTTCTGATATGTACGTGCTGCTTCATGCCCCAACACTATCGGATATGTAAGTGCTGCTTCAAGCCCCAGCACTATCGGATATGTAAGTGCTGCTTCAAGCCCCAACACTATCGGATATGTAAGTGCTGCTTCAAACCCCAACACTATCGGATATGTGGATCACTGGGGTATGTTTAGCAGTAAGGAGACATGATACAAGAGGGACGGGTTGCACCTTAATAGGTGCGGGACCAGCATTCTGGCAGGCAGGTTTGCCACTACACCCAGATGTGTTTAAACTAAGTAGTGGGGGGGGGAGGGGACAAACTGGAAATTCAAGAAGGAAGTTAAAGGGAAAGTGAGAATAACGGAAGTTAAGAAAGACAACAGAATCAACGGATCAGAAAACTCAAGAAGGGATCATACAGTATGGTCAAGTGAAATAGGAAGGGTGAGGGGAGTAACAAATTAAAACTATTATATATGAATGCACGAAGCATAAGAAATAAGATGGAAGAGTTTGTGGCTCAGTTGGAAATTGGCAGGTACGGTGTTGTGGGGATAACTGAGATGTGGCTTCAAGAGGCCAGGGCCTGGGAAATGAATATTCAAGGCGAGATGTGCTATCGAGAGGTTAGACTAATGGGCAGAGGGTGTGGGGTGGCCCCATTAGTGAGGAATGATATTCAGCCCCTTTCGAGGGGGTGTATAGAATAAGGAGTTGTAGAGTCAGTCTGGATAGAGCTGAGAAATTGTCAGTGAAGAAAGACCCTAATGTGAGTTAGCTGCAGGCCCCCAAACAGTAGTCTGGATGTAGGGTGTAAGTTAAATAAGGAGTTGAAATTGGCTGTTGCAAAGTTATGTGGGGGATTTCGACATGCAGGTAGAATGGGAGAATCAGGATGGTACTGGACGCCAAGAAAGGGAGCTTGTGGAGTGCCTCCAAGATAGATTCTTAAAATAGCTTGTAGTGGAGCCTACCAGGGAGAAGGCAATTCTGGATCTGGTGTTGTGCAACAAACTGGATTTGATCAGGGACCTCAAAGTAAAGGAGCCATTAGGAGGTAGTGACCATAATATGCTAAGTTTTAATCTGCAATTTGAGAGGGAGAAAGGAGAATCGGAAGTGTCAGTACTGCAGTTGAACAAAGGGAACTATGGAGCTCTTAGGGAGGAGCTCAATGTTCAATACCCTACCAGGGATGGCAGTGGAACACCAATGGCAGGTATTTCTGGATATAATGCAGGAGGTGCAGGATCAGATCATTCCAAAGAGGAAGAAAGATCCTGACAGGAGGCAGGGGCGGCCGTGGCTGACGAGGGAAGTTAAGGACTGGAAAAAAAAGAAAAGAAATATAGCATCGCAAAGATGAGTGGGAAGCCGGAAGACTAGGAAGCTAAAAAGGCAATAGGCAAACTGGCCAAAAATATAAAAATATAAAGGAGAATAGTAAAAGCTTTTTAGGTATGTGACAAGAAAAAAAAGGTTAAAACTAAAATTGGGCCCTTGAAGACAGAAACAGGTGAATTTATTATGGGGAACAAGGTAATAGCAGAAGAGTTGAATAGGTACTTTGGATCTGTCTTCACTGGGAAAACACAAGCAATCTCCCAGATGTATAGTGGCTGAAGGACCTGGGGTAATGGATGAACTGAAGGGAATTTATATTCGACAGGAAATGGTGTTGGATAGACTGTTAGGTGTGAAGACTGTTCAGTCCCTGGGACCTGGTGGTCTTAAGCAGATGGCTCTAGAAATCATGGATGCGTTGGTAACCATTTTCTAATGTTCTATAGATTCAGGATCAGTTCCTGCGAATTGGAGGGTGGCTAATGTTGTCCCACTTTTCAAGAAAGGAGGGAGAGAGAAAACAGGGAATTATAGACCAGCTAGCCTGACATCAAAGGTGGGAAGGATGCTGGAGTCACTTATAAAAGATGAAATTATGACTCATTTGGATAGCAGTAACAGGAGAGGTCAGAGTCAGCACGGATTTACCAAGGGGAAATCATGCTTGACTAATCTTCTGGAATATTTTGAGGATGTAACAATGAAGATTGACTGGTACAATAAGTCATAGTTTGAAGATATTAGGAGGAAGGTATAAAGGAGACATCAGAGGTAGGTTCTTTACACAGAGAGTTGTGAATGAATGGAGTGCGTTGCCAGCTGTAGTGGTGGAAGCAGAGTCATTGGGGACATTTAAATGACTGTTGGGCATGCACATGGATAGCAGTGAATTGAGGGGTGCGTAGGTTAAGGTGTCTTTGACATTAGGATTAAATCTAGGCACAACATCGTGGGCGAAAGGGCCTGTTCTTTGCTGTACTTTCCTATGTTATATGTTCTTAAATGGACAAGGGAGAGCTGGTGGATGTCTTGTACCTGGACTTTCAGAAACCTTTGATAAAGTCCCACATAGGAGATTAGTGAGCAAAATTAGACCACGGTATTGGGGGAAAAATACTGATTTGGACTGAAAATTGGCTGGCTGACAGGAAGCAAAGCGTAGTGATAAACAGGTCCCTTTTCTAATGGCAGGCGGTGAGGTGACCAGTGGGGTACCACAAGGTTCAGTGCTGGGACCGCAGCCGTTTACAATAAACATTAATGATATAGATGAAGGTATTAAATGTAATATTAGCAAATTTGCTGATGACACAAAACTGGGTGGCAAGCTGAGTTGTGAGGAGGATGTTATGAGAATACAGGGTGACTTGGACAGGTGGACGGATGCTTGGCAGATGCAGTTTAACATGGATAAATGTGTGGTTATCCACTTTGGTGGCAAGAACAGGAAGGCAGATTACTATCTAAATGGAGTCAAGTTAGGTAAAGGGGATGTACAACGAGATCTAGGTATACTTGTACATCGGTCAATGAAAGCAAGCATGCAGGTACAGCAGGCAGTGAAGAAAGCTAATAGCATACTGGCCTTCATAACAAGAGGAATTGAGTATCGGAGCAAAGAAGTCCTTCTGCAGCTGTACAGGGCCCTGGTGAGACCACACCTGGAGTATTGTGCGCAGTTTTGGTCTCCAGGTTTGAGGAAGGACATTCTGGCTATTGAGGGAGTGCAGTGTAGGTTCACGAGGTCAATTCCTGGAATGGCGGGACTATCATATGTTAAAAAATTGGAGAGACTGGGCTTTTATACACGAGTTGAGACGGTTGAGAAGGGATCTGATTGAGAAGTATAAGATTATTAAAGGATTGGACACTCTGGAGGCAGGAAGCAAGTTTCTGCTGATGGTGTGTCCAGATCCAGAGGACACAGTTTAAAAATAAGGAGTAGGCCATTTAGAACAGAGTTGAGGAGAAACTTCTTCACCCAGAAAGTGGTGGATATATGGAATGCTCTGCCCCAGAAGGCAGTGGAGGCCAAGTCTCTGGATACTTTCAAGAAAGAGATGGATAGAGCTCTTAAAGACAGTGGAATCAAGGGTTATGGGGATAAGGCAGGAACAGGATACTGGCTGTGGATGATCAGCCATGTTCATAATGAATGGAGCTGCAGGCTCGAAGAGCAGAATGGCCTACTCCTGCACCTATTGTCTATTGTCTACTGTCTATTGTCTTTTGTAAGTGCGGCTTCCAATTGCATTCCATTTCAATAAACCACAGTGCTCCCTTGTAATCATTACTCCACCACACTGAGCCTTTAGCTCCTGCCATGACATTTGCGGGATTTTTTTATGGGACAAAAGCTAAGCTCAGGGCAGTCCCCTTTATCAATGACACATGTTACATTCTCAAAGAAATTCAATGGACGCACACAACAATGTCAACTCTGCCAGATGAATTTCAACTGATCAATGTGAGCTGCTGTATCTGGTTGAATAATACCTTCCAGCAGTTTCCCTGTGATATGTTAAGCTAACCGGCCTGTGCTTCCTGCTTTCTGTCTCCCTTTTTTAATGCAGGGCTTCCATCCGCTACCTTCCAATATACTGGGGCTGAACCATGAATCACCAGGAACAGCAACAGGTTCAAGAATGGGATAGTAAAGCTATTTCTCTTGCTGGTTCGCCCCATTCTCCATCCGAGTGGATGCTTTCTTTAGGAGCTGACAGATTCTGACTGGTGTATGGCCAAGGTAATGGAAGGGAATCTATCTTGTTGCAGATGGTAGTGGAGAATGGTGACTCTGTGCACTTTTCACTGTCCTCATGTGTTCCTATATGTGAACACACGTGACAATAGAATTTAATTCTAGTTCTAAACTCAAACCCAAGGGAAACAATTCGGTTAACTAAATAGTTAGAACATCAAACAATACAGCGCAGAACAGGCCCTTTGGCCCTCAATGTTGCGCCGACCTGTGAACTATTCTCAGCTCGTCCCCCTACACTATCCCATCATCATCCATGTGCTTATCCAAGGATTGTTTAAATCTCCCTAATGTGGCTGAGTTAACTACATTGGCAGGCAGGACATTCCACACCCTTACCACTCTCTGAGTAACGAACCTGCCTCTAACACCTGTCTTAAATCTATCACCCCTTAATTTGTAGTTATGCCCCCTCATACAAGTTGATGTCACCATCCTAGGAAAAAGACTTTCACTGTCTACCCTATCTAATCCTCTCATCATCTTGTATGTCTTTTTCAAATTCCCTCTTAGCCTTCTTCTTTCCAATGAGAATAGACTCAAGTCTCTCAGCCTCATAAGACCATCCCTCCAGACCAGGCAACATCCTGGTAAATCTCCTCTGCATCTTTTCCAACGCTTCCACATCCTTTCTGAAATATGGCGACCAGAACTTTATGCAATACACACACAAACACACACACAATCTGAAATAAACTGTCTGAATTTTCTGGCAGCCAAAAGCTTGTATGTCAACATGTTTTGTTCAGATGTGTTTCAGAATTAATCAAGGGGACTTTGATTCCGATGGCTGGGTCAGAATTTATTGCCCTTGAGATTATGGCGGTAGCTGCTTTCCTGTGCCACTACAGGCCTGATGATGTGGGAACAATTGGTCAGTGGTGTGAAGGGAATGGGGGGAGAGGGATGTTCCAGGATTGTGACACAGGGACACCGAAGGAATTGCCCTCTTCAAATGGTTATTCTGTCTTGGAGAAGGATAGAGAGACAACTGATGGTGAGTTTAACCAAAGTACCACTTTGCCTCTCTACATCTCACACCAACCGTCCAGCCAACTGTGCTAACTTACCCCCTACAACAGTGGGGGCTGGACGGCTGGTTTGTGATGGAGAGTGACACCAACATCC
>NW_025198037.1:0-3391 GCF_004010195.1 Chiloscyllium plagiosum
CATTCAGACATTCACAGTCCCAATGGGAATAGCCAATTTGTCAGTGATACCTGCGGAGTATTTAAGTTTTTAAAAGTACGACATATCAGCTGAAGTAAAGATTTTTTTTTATTACAATGGGCATGTTTGAAGTGAAGGAAGGTTGCTCACTCATTTAAATTCTCTCAGTGGGAGTAACTAGATGAATGTCGTGAGATGTTGTTACAGGGCACCTCAGACCCGTGGTGTGCACCTGTTGCACAATGTGGGACATAAGGGATGCTTCCAGTGTCTCTGCCGGCTGTGTGGGCAGGCAGTAGCTACTGAGAAACTGTTTTTCAGACCTGGAGCTGAGACTGGACTCACTGTGGAGCAATACTGAGAATGTTATGGACAGCATGGTTAGTGAGTTAGTCACACTGCAGGTGGTGAGGGTTACACAGGCAGAAAGGGAATGTGTGACCATCAGATCAAGTAAAAGGCTCAGAAAGGAAATGCAGGACTCCCCAGCGGTTATTCCCTTCTCATACAGATACTGTGCACCGCTTGGGATTCTATAAGGGGAGAACAGGTGGGGTGGCCTCTCAGGGGAAATCAACAGCCAGGTTCATGATACCACAGATAGCTCCGCTGCACAGAACGGTAGGAGGGAGAATGGCAGAGCTATAGTGACAGGGGATCCACTAGTCAGGGTCAGAGGCCACAGACATGAATCCAGGACAGTGGAATTGAACCCAGGTCCATTTATTGATAAGTGCACAGACCAATAAAGGTCAGCGTCCCAAATGCAACCTTCAGCACTTGATCACCCTGAAACTCGACTTTCCAGGATTTGTGCACTTGTTCTGAGCCCTTCAGAGGGATTGAAGGGGACAGGGAGAAAACAGGAACAGGGTTGTGTTGCAGATCTATAAAATAACTGTCTCCCTCGCCTCTCGGTTTCTCCCCCCGCCTCGGTCTCACACACTCCATCTTGCCTCCTCCCCCACCGCAGGGAAAAGACCTTGTGTATTTACCCTATCCATGTCCCTGCTGATTTTATAAACCTCTATATGGTCACCCATCAGCATCTGACACTCCAGAGAAAACAGTGTATTCAGCCTCTCCCTGTCGCTCAAATCCTCCAACCCTGGCAACATGTTTGGAATTCTTTTCTGAACCCTTTCAAATTTCAGAATATTGTTTTGCTAGGAAGGAGACCAGAATTGCATGCAATATTCCAAGAGTGACCTAACCAATGTCCTGTACAGCCGCAACATGACCTCCCAACTCCTATACTCAATGTTCTGACCAATAAAGGAAAGCATACAAACACCTTCTTCACTATCCTATCTACCTGCAATTGCTTTCAAGGAGCTATGAACCTGCATTCCAAGTCTCTTTGTTCAGGAGCACTCCCGAGGACTTTACCATTATGTGTATACATCCTGCTAATATTTGCTTTTCCAAACTGCAGCACCTCACATTTATCTATATTAAACTCTATCTGCCAGTCCTCAGCACATTCGACCCTCTTATCAAGATCCTATTGTAATCTGAGGTAATCCTCTTCACTGTCCATTACACCTGCAATTTTGGTGTCATCTTACTAACAATACTTCCTATATTCACATTCAAATCATTTATATAAATAATGAAAATTAGTGGATCCAGCACCAATACTTTTTGACACTCCACTGGTCACAGGTCTCCAATCTGAAAAGCAACCTTCCACCAACACCCTCCAACTTCTACCTTTGAGCCAGTTTTGTATCCAAATGGCTAGTTCTCTCTATCTTCTGTGAGATCTAACCTTGCTAACGAGTCAACCATGGGGAACCTTGTCGAACACCTTACTGAAGTTTCCACTGCTTTGCCCTCATCAATCCTCTTTGTTACTTCTTCAAAAAAATTGACTCATGTTCATGAGAGGTGATTTCTCACACAAAAAGCCGTTATTAATATCCACGACTTAACTCTGTACATTGGGGTCTGTGTCACCCAATTATAGATGTTAATATTCTGGATAAAGTTCACATACACCAGCTTTGTGTTAGTGCATGTGTCTTGAATATTGTTAATAACACCAATGCCGGTTAGTTCCTTTTGAAAGGCAGTCCCTCCCGTCTGCTCTGTCTCCTCCATCCCCACCGTAGACAGTAAGTGTGAGGAGCTCATGGAGCTTCCATGTGAGTGAGACTGAGAAAATCTTCCCTTCATTCCACTAGCCCACCAGGAAATGGTGGTAGTGTCCTTTCCTCTGAACCACGAGTAACAGCATCTTTGAAGCGGCTGATTGGAAAACATGCCCAAGCTCCCAACTGTCCCTCCCTGAGCCTCCAAACAGAACCTTCCTGTAGTTTCTCTCCTGTCAGACTCTCCCATTGCTCAGTTTGTCCAGGATCCCCTCCTGCTGCTGCACTGCTCCTATCCCTCACTGACCTGTCCATCCCCCAGTGTCCTCCACAATCATTCATTGTTTACCATTCCATTGTCCCAGTACTCCAGTCTTCCAGCCCCGCCCCCTCCACCCTATTGGGCAGCAACCGCTGTCAATCACCCAGGTTCCTGTGTGATCTGGAACATGCTCTGTAGGAGGGGCAACCAACGCACGGGCGCAGTGCTGGCCAATGTTTGGCATATGTGCAGTATGGGACAGTGCCAGGGAGGGAGGCTGTGGGTGTGTGGGATTAATCTGTCATTGGGCAGCTCACTCCTTTCCTCCTCTGGGAACAGGACCCAGGGGAATGATCCCCGCCCTGATATCGTGACAAGTGGTCAGCGTATCAGTGGGGGGAGCATTTTGCAGAAATTTATCAGAACTCGTGTGAAGATTCAGGAATGTTATGGAAAGGAACAAGGATGGGCCTGCAATTAAAGTTCTAATTTGGTTCATTTCAGTTCAATGAGATATGATTTGGCCAGTGCGTGCAGAATGGTTCTCATCAGAGGGTCGGTGTGGTGAAAATAAATAAGAGATTCCAACTGGGGGAAAAAATCAGTTTGGGTCTGACCAGGAAGGAAACCCTGGGAGGTGGAGGAGGATTCACCAACACCCAGGAGGCTCTGAGTCAGAGTAATAGACTTGATTATATTAGATTTCCTACAGTGTGGAAACAGGCCCTTCGGCCCAACCAGTCCACACCGACCGTCGGAAGAGTAACCCACCCAGACCCATTTCCCATGGCCGTTTCACCTGACCTGTGCATCTTTGGATTGTGGGAGGAAACCGGAGCACCCGGAGGAAACCCACGCAGACACGGGGAGAATGTGCAAACTCCACACAGACAGTCACCCAAGGCTGGAATCGAACCTGGGACCCTAGTGCTGTGGGGCAGCAGTGCCATCGTGCCACCCCTTTTTTTTTGGTTCTTAGCCTGCAGGCAGGAGCTAGGAAGCTGAATTCAAGGAGAGGAGAGAGAGTGAGAGAACT
>NW_025198037.1:4252-5025 GCF_004010195.1 Chiloscyllium plagiosum
GCATGGGCCAGTTTGGGCCAAAGGGCCAGCCTCTGCTATAGGATGCTCTGACTCCAAGTATATTTGCTATTTCTCCTGCTATCTCTGGTAGCACCCTGGGATGTATTTCATCTGAGCAAGGAGACGTGTCCACCTTTAGCTCCATTAGCTTGCCCAGTTCTAACGCTTTCGTGATGATGGTTGTTTCTTGCTCCTCACCTTCCTTTGTCTCTTTATCAATTACTGGCATGTTCTTCATATCCTCCACTGTGAAGACTGCTGTGTGCTCATATTCCTGAACCCTGCTGGATAGGAATAACTAGGTACAGAACTCTGAGAGGTCTTCTTTGAGTCTTTATTGATGAGACATGGCAGGTACCTTGATAGTGTACATGCAAAACACCTCCAGGCAGCATCAGGTAACCGCCCGCCTGTCTGATGTGCCACTCCCATTCTTATACCTTTGTGGTTTTGAATGGACGCTGTCTCTCAATATTATCTCCATAGCAACGGCAGTTAAAAAGTCGAGTTCAGCTCAACACTTTGTGTTAAATCACATACCCCCCACCCACACCCCTGTGGCTCAGTCAGGTATCTGACAGGCACTTCAATTTCAGTGGGGCTGTCTGTCAGGATTCTGATGTTGAAGAACTGGTGTTGGACTGGGGTAGGCAAAGTTTAAAAACCACACATCACCAAATTGTACTTCCAAATAAACCTGTTGGACTATAAGCTTTTGCAGTGTGCTGTGAGTTTGAACTTGATCAGGATTATCTCTATGGTAACAGTTAAGT
>NW_025198037.1:5071-5399 GCF_004010195.1 Chiloscyllium plagiosum
CAATCCCATCTAGCTTTCTGTGGATCTTTAAAGTTTTTCTAATCTCCTAGATTCTCCTTGGTCTTTGCCAATTTGTATGCTTTCTATTTCAATTTGATAGACTCCCTTATTTCCTTAGCCACCCATGACAGATTACTTCTTTTCCTACAGTCCTTTATTTTCACTGATATATACTTTTGCTGAGCAGTTTGAAATTTTTTTTGATATTCCTCCACTGTCTGTCAACTGTCCCACCCTAAAGTCTTTGCTTCCAGTCTACATTAGCCAACTCCTGCCTCATCCTATTGTAGTCTCATTTGTTTTAGCACAGGATCTTGGGATTGGATTT
>NW_025198038.1:0-1752 GCF_004010195.1 Chiloscyllium plagiosum
TTTCCTTTGTGCCTCGCATCTTTAGTGTATATTAGATGGATAATCTTGCTCATGCCCTTCATTGCACCGGAGGTTTGCGATAAATTGATAACACATCAAAGTCGAAATAAACCAATTTGATTCTGTTGTAAGTTGAATTGGGATAATGAAAAGGAGTGCAACTTTTGTTTCATCCCTTCATTCCGTCTTGACTTTATATGAATATACATCGAATGAAAGAGAAACAAATAAGGAGAGATCGAGAGCAATAGTTTATTCAGTGGGATTGTGAATGAGTATTTTGATGCAACACACCACACAAAGGTCTGATCAGTGTTTCAAACAGTCAATTGGAACTGGATCTGCAGAAACCTTCTCCAATGAAACAAACCTTTCATTCTTTCACAAACTATTGCCGTGTGAATCACACTGCGATCGATCATCCTGCACGATCACCAAGTTGCCAACAGCATTGGATCCACCGATTTTCTTTAGCAATCACAACTTCTGCACATACCTATCTGCGGTGTGCCCAGTGCCATTTGTTGTTTCCAGGCAACAACACGTTTCTTGTTCATGGGTTTATCAGCCTTGTTCCTGATCGTTCTGATAAGTTTGAGAAACCTTTTCTATCACTTCATCCCATCCCCTCAAAATTCCAAATTTATCAATAGAATAATACGTTCGACCAAATGATGTAGGATTGGAAGTCAGCTATTCAGCCCATCGACTCTGCTCCACCATTCAACGAACTCATGGCTGATCTGATAATCCTCAACTCCATTCTCCAGCCTTACGTCGGCAGAGCTTCGTCTTTCTGGTTAAATATCTAACTGGCACATATTGAAAATACACAATAACTCAGCTTTAACAAAAGTTTCTGGAAAGGGTTCCACAGAATCACTGGCCCCTGAGCAAAGAAATTACTCCTCATTTCTGAATTAAATTGGCAATAACGAATTGTGACTTCATGTCCTCTGGTGCTCTCCTCATACCAGAGATCAAACTACCTGCCCGTAACTACCCTGTTAAGATCCCATGAATATTGAACGTTTATAAATGTGATAATAGAGCTCCCCCCCCCCCGCCTCCTTTGTTTCAAGGAGAATAATCCCAGCCGAACCAATCATTCCACGAAGACCCAGTTTATCCAATGTTGACAACATCCTCGCAAATCTCTGCTGTCCCCTGCAGCGTCCTTACATATTATTAAGGCAAGTAGAGAAATTTATATGAAGGAACGATTGAAATTTCAAGCACAGACGGGAAATTGAACTTGAAATCAGATAGCGACTGGAATCAGATCATTCCACACAAGGACTGAATACAGTAATGATAACTCTGACAAATGAGAATCTAATCACATCCCACTGACATTCAATGGCTTTACTGTAACCAAACTACCGCGTGTAATCGTCCACAGAGCTAGTATTTAGGGAAACAAGGATTTGAACTGGCTATATAAACACTTTGACAACAAAAGCATGTTCTTTGGTAGTCATGTTTGGATTATAAACTCAACTCGTGTCACCGTGAATCCTACATCGTTTGCAACGCACAAATGAGACGTGGAACGCGACTCTCTCCATTTGCTTAGATGGGTGTAACTTCAATAACACTAAAGGAACTGGATACCATTTACGACAATGCAGTCACTTGATTGTACCCTCTTCAATACCTGCAATACTCATTCTCTTCACCGCTAAGGCACAATTCAGCAGAGTGCACCAACTACAAGATGCACTGGAGTAAGTAATCTGGGCATTTTGACAG
>NW_025198038.1:2353-5399 GCF_004010195.1 Chiloscyllium plagiosum
GGAGGAGGCCCAGGACCTGCATGTCCTTGGGAGAGTGGGTGGAGGAGTTGAAATGTTTGGTCAAGGCACACTGGGGTTGATTCTTGTGGGTGTCCTCGAGATATTTTCTGAAGTGCTCTGCGAGAAGACATCCAGTCTCCCCAGTTTAGAGGAGACAACATCGGGAGCAACAGATACAATGAATGACAAGTTTGGAAGTGCAGGTGAACCTTTTATGGGTGTGGAATCCTCCATTTGAGCCTTGGACGGAGGTGATGGGGTAGATGTGCGTGCAGGTTTTGCAGTTCCTGCAGTGACAGGGGAAGGTGCTAGGAGGAAAGGGTGGATCATTGGAGGCCGTGGACTTGACTAGGTAGTCACGGAGCGAACGGTCTTGGCAGAAAGTGGATAGGGGTGGGATCCGTTTAGAGGTGGCGAAACTGTCAGCGGATGATGTGATTTATGTGGAGGTTGGTGTGAGAGAAGATGAGAACCTTGTTGCGGTTGGAGATGTGGACTTCGTGGGCGGAGGTACGGGACATTGATGAGATGCGTTTGAGGGCATCTTCAACCAGAAAGGAGGGGAAGTTCCGGTCTTGAAAGAAGGAGGACATCTGGTGTGTTCTGTGGCCGAACTAGTCCTTTGGGAGCAGATGCGATGGAGGTGGAGAATTGGGAATACAGGATAACATTTACACAAGAGCTAGGGTGGGAGGAGGTATAATCCAGACAGCGGTGGGAGTCAGTGCGTTTGTAAAAAGTGTCAGTAACACTGACCTCGAGGGATATATTTCCCTCCCCACCCCTATCCACTTTTCACAAAGACTGTTTCCTCCACGACTACCTCGTCAAGTCCACCCCCTCTAATGACCCACCCTCCCCTCCCGGCATCTTCCCCGGCCACCGCAGGAATTGCAAAACCTGGACCCACATCTTCCCCCTCACATCCTTCCAAAGCTCCAATGGAGCCTTCCACATCTATCAAATGTGCATCTGCACTTCCACACTTGTCATTTATTGCATCCGTTTCTCACGATGCGGTGTCTTCTACATTGGGGCCACCGGACATCTTCTCGCAGAGCGCTTCACAGAACATTTCCAGGACACACGCAACAGTCAACCCAACGCCCCGTGACCAAACACATCAACTAGCCCTCCCCACCCACTCTCCAGAGGGCATGCAGGTCCTGGACCTCCTCCACCGCCATTACCTCATCACTTGACGCCTCATCTTCCACCTCGGGACCCTTCAACCCCAGGGCATCAATGTGGTATTCACCAGATTACTCCTCTCCCCAGGCCCACCTTTTCCGAGTTCCAGCCTTCTAGCTTGGCACCATCCTACTGACGTGTACCACCTGTCTATCTTCCTTCCCACCTATCCGCTCCACCCTCTTCTCCGACCTACCACCTTTAACCCCATGTCCATCCACCTACAGCATTCTCAGCTAAATTCTTCCCAGACCCAGCCTTCCCGTTTTTTTCTCCACCCTCGAGGCTCCCAGCTTTAGTCCGGATGAAGGGCTTTTGCTGAAACATCATTTTCTTTGCAACTCGGATGCTGCCTGGCCTGCTGTGTTTCTTCAGCACCACACTAATCTTGATTCTGATCTCCAGCATCTACAGTACGCTCTCCGTCCAACTGATTCCCCTGTCCATTGATCTTCAGGGATCATGAATGTCCACTCCATGATCTCTTTGTCCGTCTACGCCACATAGAATACTCACTGTTATTGTTTCTTCTCCCCAAATTCATTAACACTCATTGATCTGGATTCAATTCTATTTAACATTTTACTTTTCCACCTGACTAATGCATCACTGCAGTCCTTAGCATTCTTCATCAAAGTCAACTACACGACCAATTGTTGTATCATCAGCAAACTTGCAAATCATGGCTTCTACAACCAAGTCTAAATCATTTGTCTACATCAGAAAACAGTGGCACTCCACTGGAAACAGGCATCCAAACAGGGTTCATTGCTGGTTGGGATAAAAAGCTTCAATAACAGCAGAATCGAACTCCTGCTGTCATTTGTAAACTTCCTCGTGACTCTGTCAGTTGGTTTCCTGAGTGACTACTTCTCACATATGGGAGTGGTGAATGACCTGTGCGCATTGTGACTGAGCAAGTGAGTTTACACCTCAGCGGGTAATTGAATCCCTTCCCGCAGTCACCCCATGGCCCTGACTTCTTAGCGCTGCGGGTATCCTTGTGTATATTTAGTTTGTATATCAGTTGAATTCGAGTCCACACAGACAATACTCACATTTTCCCCGTTGTCTGAGTCAGAGGGCATTCATGTGAACCACATTGTCGTGGGTCTGGAGTCACATATTGACAGGATTCGTCATGGTCGGCAGACATGAACGAATGAGTTTTCAGTAATATAAGTTATTGTCTCTGTTCCTGAGATTGGGTTTGTTTTCCAGATTTTATTCATCGAATTTAACGAGCAGCAGCTGCCACGTTACAGTCTCCAAAGATTACTATCCCAATAGAACACGGCTGCACTAACAACTCCCTGCTGCATTTCTCAATTCAAAGAATGACATTGTCAATTCAGATTATCCCAGATGGAAAGAGAATAGGATGCGTTTCTGTGTTGGAATGGAAGCAATGTACGCTGGATTGGAGTGTTTACTGGAGCAAGAGACTGATGTGGAGACGATGTGAGCAAAAGCAGTTCTTAGCAACAAAATACCACTTTGTTAAGGAAAATGTCTTAGAATGCTTTCAATACGTCGACCTCTCACTTAAGGCTCCAGCATGCTTCCTTTGAGCCAATCCTCAGTGCGGGTTAATGCTGCTGCTCAATCTTAATAACGTAATAGATTGAGATGCCTTCCACCCCGCCTTTGACCAGAAGCACTCACAGCCTCAGCATTTCACGCGCTTGGATATACAGAAAAAATCTTTTCCCTGGGGTTGGAGAGTCTAGATCTAGACGGCATAGGTTCAGGTTGAAAATGGAAAGATATAAAAGAGACCTAAGGGGCTACGTTTTCATACAGAAGGTGCTGCATGTATGAAATGAGCTGCCAGAGGAAGTGGTGGAGGCTGGTA
>NW_025198039.1:0-3212 GCF_004010195.1 Chiloscyllium plagiosum
TATTGACCATTCCCAGGCCACAGGATTATTCACGCTCAGTATTGACCATCCTCGATTAGCAAAATTATTCACACACATTATTGTCCAGCCTCCGGCCACAGGATTAATTACACACAGTATTGACAGTACAGAGGCCACAGGAGTATTCACACACAGTATTGGCCATTCTCAGCTCACAGGATTATTCACACACAGTATTAACAAACATACGGCCACAGGATTAATAAACACATTGCCTTAACCATTCAGTACAAACAATACTGAACATGCACAGGCCACAGTTTATTAACACCCAGTATTGACCATCCACAGGCCACAGTTTTATTAACAAACAGTATTGAACATGCACAGGTCATAGATTATTGATTCACAGTATTGACCATCCACATCACAAAGGATTATTATCACACAGCATTGACCATCCACAGGCCACAGGATTACTATCAAACAGCATTGGCCATCCACAGCCCAACCATTATTCACTCACAATATTGACCATCCTTAGGCAAAGGGTTATACACACACAGTACTGATGATTCACAGCCCATAGCATTATTCTTACACAGTATTGACTGCCCTCAGGTCACATTATTATTCACGCACAGTATTGACCATCCTTAGGCAAAGGGTTATACACACACTGTACTGATGATTCACAGCCCATAGCATTATTCACACACAGTATTGACTGCCCTCAGGCCACATTATTATTCACGCACAGTATTGACCATCCTCTGTCCACAGGCTTACTCACACACAGTATTGATCATCCTCAGGTCAAGGGTTATTCACACACAGTATTGACAGTCCTAAGGACATAAGATCATTCACACACTGTATTGACCAACCTGAGGCCACAGGATTAATGAACACATTCTCTTTACCAATTAACAGATCACAGGAATATTCCCACACAGAACTGACAATACAGAAGACACAGGATTATTCACACACAGTATTGAACATCCTCAAGTTCAGGATTACTCTGACACACTATTGACCATTCACAGTCCACAGGATTATTCACAGACAGTATTGACCAGCATACGGCCACAGGATTAGTGAACACACTGTCTTGCTCATTTACACGTCACAGGATTATTCCCACACAGTATTGATGATTCTCAGGCGACAGCAATATTCACACACAGTATTGACCATCCTCAGGGCACAAGTTTATTCACACACAGCATTGACTAGCACATGGCCACAGGATTAATGAATACTCTGTCTTCAACATTTGCAGGTCACAGGAATATTCCCACACAGTATTGACCATCCTCAAGGAACAGGATTATCCACACAACGTATTGACAATCCTCAAGACAAAGGATTATTCCTACACAGTATTGATCATCCTTAGGCAACAGGATTATTCTCACACTGTATTGACCATTGTCAGGCCACAGGATTATTCATGAACGGTATTGAATAACCTCAGGCAACACGATTGCTCACACACTGTATTGACCATCCTCAGGACAAGGTTATTTACACATAGTATTGACCATCCACAGCCCACAGGATTATTATCACACAGCATTGACCATCCACAGGCCAATCATTATTCACACACAGTATCGCCCATCCTTAGGCAAAGGGCTATTCGCACACAGTATTGACTATCCTTAAGCCAAGGGTTATTCACACATAGTATTTACGATTCACGGGTCACAGGATTATTCACACACAGTATTGACTATCCTTGGGCAAAGGGCTATTCACACACAGTATTGACTATCCTTAGGCCAAGGGTTATTCACATACAGTATTTACAATCACGGGCCATAGGATTATTCGCACACAGTATTGACTGCCCTCAGTCCAGAGGATTATTCACACACAATATTGAGCATTCACAGTGCACAGGATTATTCGCACACAGTATTCACAAATCTCAGGCCACAGGTTAATTCACACACAGTATTGACAATCCTCCATCCACAGGATTACTCAAACTCAGTATTGACCATACACAGTCTACAGCATTTTTCACACACAGTATTGACAATCCCCAGGCCACAGGATTATTCACAAATAGTATTGACCATCCTCGGATAGCAAAATTATTCACACACATTATTGACCAGCCTCAGGCCACAGGATTATTTACACACTGTATTGATATTACAGAGCCACAGGAGTATTCACACACAATATTCAACATTCTCAACCCACAGGATTATACACACACAGTATTGACGAACATACGGCCACAGGATTAATAAACACACTACTTTGACCATTTACAGCTCATAGGAGTATTCACACACAGTATTGACGATTCTCAGGCCACAGGATTATTCACACACAGTATTGACCAGCATAAGGCTACAGGATTATTCCCACACAGTATTGACCAATCTCAGACCACAGAATTATTCTCACACAGTATTGTCCATCCTCAGGTCACAGGAGTATTCATACACTGTATTGACCATTCTCAGCACACAAGATTATTCACACACACTATTGACGAATATACGGTCACAGGATTAATAAACACACTGCTTTGACCATTTACAGCTCACAGGATTATTCACACACAGTATTGACGATTCTCAGGCCACAGGATTATTCACACACAGTATTGACCATTCTAAGGCCATTAGATCATTCACAGACGGTATTGACCAACTTGAGGCCACAAGATTAATGAACACATTCTCTTTACCAATTAACAGGGAACAAGATTATTCCCACACAGTATTGAACATTCTCAAGATACAGGATTACACCGACACAGTATTTACCATTCACAGCCCACAGGATTGTTCACATATAGTATTTGCCTGTCCTCGGATGCTGCCTGAATTGCTGTGCTCTTCCAGCACCACTGATCCAGAATCTAATATTGATCATACTCAGGCCAAGGATTAGTCACACACAGTATTGACCATTCACAGACAACAGGACTATTCCCACACAGTATTGGCTATTCTCAGGCCACAATATTATTTACATACAGTATTGACCATCCTCAGGACATAGAATTATTCCCACACAGTATTGAATATTCTCAGGCCACAGAATTATTCACACGCAGTATTGTCCATCCTCAGGTCACAGGAGTATTCCCACACAGTATTGACGAACATACGGCCACAGGATTAATAAACACACTGCTTTGACCATTTACAGCTCATAGGAGTATTCACACACAGTATTGACGATTCTCAGGCCACAGGATTATTCACACACAGTATTGACGA
>NW_025198039.1:4097-5400 GCF_004010195.1 Chiloscyllium plagiosum
GGGCTCACACACTCTGGACTCACATATGCACACACTCTGGGAATCACACACGCACACACACACTCTGGGACTCACACGCACACACTCTAGGACACTGATTCTCACACACTCTGGGACTCACACAAACACACACACACACACACACTCGGACTCACTCAAACACACACACACTCTGGGACTCACACACACAGACACTCTGAGATTCTCACACACAGACGCTGGGACTCACACACACGCATACACACACACATACACGCTGGGACTCACACACACACAGACGCTGGGACTCACACACACATACACACACATACACACATACACACTCTGGGACTCACACACGCACTCGGGGACTCACACACCCTCTGGGACTCACATATGCACACACTCTGGGACTCACACACGCACACACACACACTCTGGGACTCACACACACACACTCTGGGACACTGATTCTCACACACTCTGGGACTCTCACACTCACACACACAATCTGGGACTCTCTCACACACACACTCTGGGACACTGATTCTCATACATTCTGAGACTCACACACACACTCTGGGACTCTCACACACACACTCTGGGACACAGTGGTTCTCACACGCTCTGGGACTCACACACACACTCTGGGAGTCTCTCTTTCCCTCTCTCACACACACACACACTGGGACTCACACACACACACACACACACTCTGGGACACTGATTTTCACACAATCTGGGACTCACACACACACGCTGGGACTCACGCACACACACAAACACACACGCTGGGACACTCATTCTCACATACACGCAGGGACACTGATTCACACACACACTCTGCGACTCACACACACTCCCTGGGACTCTCTATCTCTCTCACACAGACACACGCACACACATACACACTCTGGGACTCACATACGCACTCTGGGACTCACACACACTCTTGGACTCACATATGCACACACTCTGGGACTCACACACCCACACACACATACTCTGGGACACTGATTCTCACACACTCTTGTCCTCACACACACACACACACACACACACACTCTGGGATTCACACAGACACACACACTCTGGGACACTGATTCTCATACATTCTGAGATTCACACACACAGTCTGCGACTCTCACACACACACTCTGGGACACAGTGGTTTTCACACGCTCTGGGGCTCACACACACACTCTGGAACTCTCTCTCTCTCTCTCACACACACACACACACACACACGCTGGGACTCACACACACACACGCTGGGACTCACACACACACAAACACACATGCTGGTACTGTCATTCTCACATAC
>NW_025198040.1:0-1184 GCF_004010195.1 Chiloscyllium plagiosum
TTAGCATAGCCAATTCAGCTGGCCTGCACGTTTTGTAATGTGGGAGGAAACCCACGCAGGCAGTCACCCAAGGCTGGAATCGAACCTGGGATCCTGGCGCTGTGAGGCAGCAGTGCTAGTCACTGTGCCCTGGGCAATAAATGCTGGCCCAGCCACCAGCACCCTCCTTGTGTGTGCGAATTAAAAATTAGCAAGATCTGATTACTTTTCCCAAGGAGAGGCACTGGGAAACAGCTTTTCATGAGATTTATCAATGTTATAGATGAAGGAATGAAGGGCCATCAATAAAATGATGACTCTACATCAGGTGACACATTACCATGAGAGCAGAATGTTGCAAAGTTTAATGTAATGGGCAAGACTGGCAGATACAGGACAGTGAGGGGAAGTGTAAGGTTATCCACTTCTGACCAAAAAAGAGAATGCACAGTGTTTTATAAATGGTGACATCTTCTGCTGTGTCATCAGAACTAATGATCAAAATGAAATTATTCAGACACGTGGACAGACGTGGAGTGAACAGATGTAAAAACACAAAGCAAAGGAACTAATTTAACTTTAGTCCCTGATCTCAAAGAGATTCTTTGTTCTTTTATAAGAGCTGGCATGTCATGTTAAAATTGTACACCACATTGGTTCAGCCACATTTAGAATACTGTGAACTGTTCTGGTCGCCACATTACCGAAAGGATGTGGATGCTTTGGAGAGGGTGCAGAGAAGGTTTACGAGGAAGTTGCCTGGTATGGAAGGTGCTAGCTATGAAGAGAGGTTGAATAGAGTTATAGAGATGGACAGCATGGAAACAGACCCTTCAGTCCAACCCGTCCAGGCAGACCAGATATCCCACCCCAATCTATCCCACCTGCTGGCACCTGGCCCATATCCCTCCAAACCCTTCCTATTCATGTACCCAACCAAATACCTCTTAAAATGTTGCAATTGTACCAGCCTCCACCACATCCTCTGGCAGCTCATTCCATACACGTACCACCCTCTGTGTGAAAAAGCTGCCCCTTAGGTTGCTTTTATATCTTTCCCCTCTCGCCCTAAACCTATGCCCTCTAGTTCTGCACTCCCAGACTCCAGGGAAAAGACTTTGTCTATTTATCCTATCCATGCCCCTCAATTTTTAAAATGATGAAGGGTAATATCAGGGTAGATAGAGATAAGTTTTTTTCCCCCG
>NW_025198040.1:1213-5400 GCF_004010195.1 Chiloscyllium plagiosum
TACTTATTCAGATGGGTGAGCTTGGTAATGAGATAGCTGACTGAGACTTCACATGTTAATCAATATGTTCATGTCCTCTGAGTTTGTTGGTGAATGACCTCACCAGCTTCCAGCATTGAGCATGAATGTTTGTAAACTGCAGTGCAGGGATGTCTAATGGCTGTCCTCAACTGGGACCTTCACAGTACTGTGCCACACTAGCACACCACCTCCTCAAGATACAGGCCAGGAGTTGCAGTTGGTTTTTTGATCTTCAGTTCTGGGAGATCAAAATGTCTGTTATTTGGGCCAAAAGTCACAGATGACTTTCTGCTTTTGTCACTAACTTCAATTAATTGGAAGAGAATTGAAATGGTGGGATGGTTTCACTTTCTTATTGAACCATGGATGAGATTGAGATTTGCTTCCCACTTTATCTCCACTTGCAGTCATCTTACTTTGACCGGGATGATGTTGCCCTGCGTCACTTTGCTGAGTTCTTCAAGGAGCAGTCCCATGAGGAACGGGAACACGCTGAGAAACTGATGGCATTCCAGAATAAACGTGGAGGCCGAGTCCTCCTGCAGGATGTCAAGGTTGGCTTCTGTAAACTTTGAAGGTTTATTTTGTGTGAACTCAAATTGACTGGTATCACGCAACCTGTTTATTGTCTCCAGATTTGAATAAATTGCTCACCAAAATCATGCATTGAATTTTAAAAAAAACTAGTTAACACTTGTGAAACAGCAATAGGCAATTGGGATGCTCCAGAATACTGGATGGAGAGCAACATTCCCATGGAAGAATGATCAACTATATAACCTCAGATGTCAATTCCAACACCCCTAGTAATATGAAGTAAGAATGAGAGAATCCATAGTGGTGGAAGGTAGCAGCATCTCCTTTCTGCATCTCCAAGATGTTTCTAATGGGCTGGTCAAAATGATTGAAAGGGATAGAACAGTACAGCAAGGAATTACCACCATTGGTGCATATTTTTAGATACATTTGATTATAGTATCTTAAAACAGTTTTACAGTAGGATCTTCTAAAATGTCTTCAGCTCAAGGAACAGTGAAAACTAAAGGAGTCAGTAAAACAATTGGCCGAAAATCCAACTCTTGCAATGTTTGTTGGAATAATGAACTGATCTGATGTAGCCTGAGATCCACCTGTCTGAGATGAGCTGGTTTTTCTCTCCTGACTTCCCTTGCTCCAGAAGCCAGAGCTGGATGAGTGGGGCAATGGTCTGGAGGCAATGCAGAGAGCTCTGCAGATGGAGAAGGATGTGAACCAGAGTCTGCTGGATCTGCACAAACTCTCCTCTGACCACACGGACCCTCATGTGAGTTTCTCTTTTTTCTCTCCAAACATTTGTAAGGAAATCTGTTTACTCCCTGGGGGGGACAATTCCAATTCTAATTTACCTGCCTCCTGCCGGCTGAAATCCAGAAACATTTCAGAAGGCATCCCTGATTGTGGTGAGGGAGGGGTACAATGTGGTGGTGATTGTAATGTCTGTAATGGGATGTCTCACTCAGGTGCATGGTTTGTTCCTTGAGGCTAATCTTTGTAGATGGAGAAGGATGTGAACCAGAGTCTGCTGGATCTGCACAAACTCTCCTCTGACCACACGGACCCTCATGTGAGTTTCTCATTTTCTCTCCAAAAGTTTGGAAGGAAATCTGTTTGTTTACTCTCTGGGGGGACAATTCCAATTATAATCTACCTGCCTCCTGCAGGCTGAAATCCAGAAGCTTTTCAGAAGGCATCCGTGATTGTGGTGTGGGAGGGGTACAATGTGGTGGTGATAGTCATGTCTGTAATGGGATGTCTCATTGTTTGTTCCTTGAGGCTAATCTTTGTCTCCTCTTCCAGCTGTGTGACTTCCTGGAGAGGCACTACTTGGATGAGCAAGTGGAGATGATCAAGAAGCTGGGAGATCACATCACCAACCTGAAGAGACTGGGAGCCCCTGAGAATGGCCTGGGAGAGTACCTGTTTGACAGGCTCACCCTGAGCTGAGTGGGATTCAAGAACTCCATTTGTTGGTCATGGTGACTTCATTCCAGTGGATGACTTTGGTTGTGCTCCGCACAAAATTAAAGTAGTGTTCACCATGGAACTGAGGACTGTGTAACTATTTAGTTTCATTGGGTTCTTGAGGTTTTGATGTTTAACATCTGATCATTAAATTCTTTTCTCTCAACCTTGTTTCAATGCTTGTCCCAATAATTTGTTCAATTTTATTTAGCAATGTAGAGGGACTTTTTGGACTAAGTGAGCAATTCTCATAATTGGAAATTCCACAACAGCTTAAGCTTTTTGGCTTTTAAGGAATCACCTACTGCCTGTGCTCACTGGAACATGCAACAGCCAATAGTTTGAAATCTAAATGTTTGACAACTGGTTTACTGAGCAATTCTTTCAACTTTTTAAAACTGAAGCAAAAAAAAACTGGTTGCTGCAAATCAGGAAGAAGACCTGCTGGGACAACTTGGGTTTGGCAGTATCTGTGGTGTGAAATCTGTTGAGAACAGTTGTTAGACCTGAAATATTAACTAGTTCTTGCAATAGATACTGTTTAGACCTGTTTTCCAGCACTTTGGTTTGATGGTTAAATCAGAATCTAAACACTCATCTAAAATTACTCCTTTTTACAACAATATAAAGGTTGAATATCTTGCTTGAAGGTACACTACATTTGACTGTTCTTGGATAAGCAATACTTGATTGCTGTATGCTGGCTTCCCAAGCTGGCTTCCATGTTCCAGGCTGGAGAATGAAGATTCTGCTTTTGATTGGCATCAGTGTCTCTAATCTAATTGGCTAATAACTATCCTCTACGTGAAGAAATGCAACAGTGCCTACCTTTAACCCACATAGGACAAACATAGCAATTCTCTCTTTTTTTTTTACTGCTCTTGCAATCCAGGGGTGTCAAATACTGAAGGCAGCTGGTGCAAAGAAAGGTATACAGGAAAGCCACACACACAGACCAAGTCCTGAACTATGAAAGCAACCACCCCAACACACACAAAAGAAGTTGCATCAAGACACTGTTCAAAAGGGCCACAACACACTGCAGTACACCTGAACTGCAAAAAGAGGAAGAAGAACACCTATACAATGTATTTGCCAAAAACGGATACCCGCGCAATTTCATCAACAGATGCTTAAGGGAAAGACAACGGAACGAGGATATAGAACATAGAACAATACAGCACAGAACAGGCCCTTCGGCCCACGATGTTGTGCCGAACTTCTAACCTAGATTAAGTACCCATCCATGTACCTATCCAAATGCTGCTTAAAGATCGCCAATGATTCCGACTCTACCACTCCCACGGGCAGCGCATTCCATGCCCCCACCACTCTCTGGGTAAAGAACCCACCCCTGACATCTCCCCTATACCTTCCACCCTTCACCTTAAATTTATGTCCCCTTGTAACACTCTGTTGTACCCGGGGAAAAAGTTTCTGACTGTCTACTCTATCTATTCCTCTGATCATCTTATAAACCTCTATCAAGTCACCCCTCATCCTTCGCCGTTCCAACGAGAAAAGGCCGAGAACTCTCAACCTATCCTCGTACGACCTATTCTCCATTCCAGGCAACATCCTGGTAAATCTTCTCTGCACCCTCTCCAAAGCTTCCACATCTTTCCTAAAGTGAGGCGACCAGAACTGCACACAGTACTCCAACTGTGGCCTAACCAAAGTCCTGTACAGCTGCAACATCACTTCACGACTCTTGAATTCAATCCCTCTGCTAATGAACGATAATACTCCATAGGCCTTCTTACAAACTCTATCCACCTGAGTGGCAACCTTCAAAGATCTATGTACATAGACACCAAGATCCCTCTGTTCCTCCACCTGACTAAGAACCCTAACGTTAACCCTGTATTCCGCATTCTTATTTGTTCTTCCAAAATGGACAACCTCACACGTGGCAGGGTTGAACTCCATCTGCCACTCCTCAGCCCAGCTCTGCATCATATCTAACCCTCTATCCTACGCTACAACCCAAAGGACTAGCCACACTACCATACATCAAGAGCATTTCCGAACTGACAGCCAGACTACTGCGACCACTAGGACTCATAACAGCACACAAACCAACAGCCACTCTCAGACAACTCACCAGGACAAAGGACCCGATACCCAGCATAAGCAAAACCAATGTAGTGTAAAAAATCCCATGC
>NW_025198041.1:0-3565 GCF_004010195.1 Chiloscyllium plagiosum
TAGTCTTCACCCATACTGTTGGGATATCCTTCAACCATACTGTTGGGATAGTCTTCGCCCATAATGTTTGGAAACTCTTCACCCATACTGTGGGATAGTCTGCACCCGTACTGTTGGGATAGTCTTCACCCATACTGTTGAGAAAATCTTCACCCGTACAGTTGGGATAATCTTCACCCGTACAGTTGGGATAATCTTCACCCATACTGTTGGGATAGTCTTCACCCATACTGTTGGGATCCTCTTCACCGATAATGTTGGGATAGTTTTCACCCGTACAGTTGGGATAGTCTTCACCTGTACTGTTTGTATAGTCTTCACGCATACTGTTGGGATAATCTTCACCCGTACTGTTGGGATAGTCTTCACCCATATTGTTGGGATAGTCTTCACCCATACTGTTGGGATAGTCTTCACTCTTACTGTTGTAATAGTCTTTAGGTGTACTGATGGATAGTCTTCACCCCTACTGTTGGGATAATCTACACCCGTATTGTTGGGATAGTCTTCACCCATAGTGTTGGGATAATCTTCACCCATACTGTTGAGATAGTCTTCACCCGTACTGATGGGATAGTCTTCACTCATACTGTTGGAATAATGTTCACCCATATTGTTGGGCTAGTCTTCAACCCTATTGTTGGGATAACCTTCACCCATACTCTTGGGATAATTTTCACCCGTACCATTGGGATAGTCTTCACCCGTACTGTTGGGATAATCTTCACCCAGACTGTTGGGATAATCTTCACCCAGACTGTTGGGATAATCTTCACCCATACTGTTGGGATAGTCTTCACCCGTACTGTTGGGATAGTCGTCACCCGTACTGCTGGGATAGTCTTCATCCATATTGTTGGGATAGTCTTAACCCATACTGTTTGAATAGTCTTCACCTGTACTGTTGGGATAATCTTCACCCCTACTGTTGGGATAATCTTCACCCATACTGTTGGGATAATCTTCACCCGTATTGTTGCTATAGTCTTCACCCATACTGTTGAGATAGTCTTCACCCATAGTGTTGGGATAATCTTCAACTGTACTGTTTGGATAGTCTTCACCCATACTGTTGAGATAATCTTCATCCGTACTGTTGGGATACTCTTCACCCATACTGTTGCGATAGTCTTCACCCTTACTGTTGGGATTGTCTTCACCCATACAGTTGTGATACCCTTCACCCATACTGTTGGGATACTCTTCACCTGTACTGTTGAGATAGTCATCGCCCGTACTGTTGAGATTGTCTTCACCCATACTATTGAGATAATCTTCATCCGTACTGTTGGGATAGTCTTCATCCGTACTGTTGGGATAGTCTTCACTCTTACTGTTGGGATAGTCTTTAGCCGTACTGATGGATAGTCTTCACCCCTACTGTTGGGATAATCTTCACCCGTATTGTTGGGATAGTCTTCACCCATAGTGTTGGGATAATCTTCACCCTTACTGTTGGGATAGTCTTCACCTATACTGTTGGGATAGTCTTCACCCGTACTGTTGGGATAGTCTTCACCCCTACTGTTGGGATAATCTTCTCCCGTATTGTTGGGATAGTCTTCACCCATAGTGTTGGGATAATCTTCACCCGTACTGTTGGGATAGTCTTCACCCGTACTGTTGGGATGCTCTTCACCTATACTCTTGGGATTCTCTTCACCCATATTGTTGGGTTAATCTTCACCGGTACTGTTGAGATAGTCTTCAACCATACTGTTGGGACAGTCTTCACCCATAGTGTTGGGGTAGTCTTCACCCGTACTGTCACCCATAATGTTGGGATATCCTTCACCCATACTTTTGGCGTAGTCTTCACCCGTACTGTTGGGATAATGTTCACCCGAACTGATGAGATAGTCTTAGATTAGATTAGATTACAGTGTGGAAACAGGCCCTTCGGCCCAACAAGTCCACACCGACCTGCCGAAGCGCAACCCACCCATACCCCAACCCTTACATTTACATTTACCCCTTACCTAACACTACAGGCAATTTAGTATGTCCACTTCACCTGACCTGCACATCTTTGGACTGTGGGAGAAACCGGAGGAAACCCACGCAGACACAGGGAGAATGTACAAACTCCCCACAGTCAGTCGCCTAAGGCGGGAATTGAACCCGGGTCTCTGGCGCTGTGAGGCAGCAGTGCTAACCACTGTGCCACCGTGCTGCCCACATACTGTTTGGATACTCTTCACCCATGCTGTAGTATAGGCTTCACCCATACTGTTTGGATAGTCTTCACCTGTACTGTTGGGATAGTCTTCACCCATACTGTTTGGAAACTCCTCACCCATATTGTGGGATAGTCTTCACCCATACTGTTGGGATAGTCTTCACTCATACTGTTGAGAAAATTTTCACCCGTACTGTTGGGATAATCTTCACCCGTACTGTTGGGATAGTCTTCACCCATAATGTTGGGATAGTTTTCACCCGTACAGTTGGGATAGTCTTCACCTGTACTGTTTGTATAGTCTTCACCCCTACTGTTGGGATAATCTGCACGCTTACTGTTGGGATAATCTTCACCCGTACTGTTGGGATAGTCTTCACCCATATTGTTGGGATAGTCTTCACCCATACTGTTGGGATAGTCTTCACTCTTACTGTTGTGATAGTCTTTAGCCGTACTGATGGATAGTCTTCACCCCTACTGTTGGGATAGTCTTCACCCATACTGATGGGATAACCTTCACCCATATTGTTGGGCTAGTCTTCAACCCTACTGTTCGGATAATCTTCACCCATAATGTTGGGATAGTTTTCACCCGTACAGTTGGGATAGTCTTCACCTGTACTGTTTGTATAATCTTCACCCATACTGTTGGGATAATCTTCACCCGTATTGTTGGGATAATCTTCACCCGTACTGTTGGGATAGTCTTCACCCATATTGTTGGGATAGTCTTCACCCATACTGTTGGGATAGTCTTCACTCTTACTGTTGTGATAGTCTTTAGCCGTTCTGATGGATAGTCTTCACCCCTACTGTTGGGATAATCTTCACCCATACTGATGGGATAACCTTCACCCATATTGTTGGGCTAGTCTTCAACCCTACTGTTTGGATAATCTTCACCCATACTCTTGGGATAATTTTCACACGTACTGTTGGGATTGTCTTCACCCGTACTGTTGGGATAATCTTCACCCTTACTATTGAGATAATCTTCACCCGTACAGATGGGATAGTTTCCACGCATACTGTTGGGATAGTCTTCACCCCTACTGTTGGGATAATCTTCACCCATACTGTTGGGATAGTCTTCACCGTACTTTTGATATAGTCTTCAGCCTTACTGTTGGGATAGTCTTCACCCATACTGTTGGGATAATCTTCACCCATACTATTGGGATAGTCGTCACCCATACTGTGGGATAGTCTTCACCCGTACTGTTGGGATAGTCTTCACCCATACTGTTTGAATAGTCTTCACCTGTACTGTTGGGATAATCTTCACCCCTACTGTTCGGATAATCTTCACCCATACTGTTGGGATAATCTTCACCCATACTCATGGGATAATCTTCGCCCGTACTGTTGGGATACTCTTCACCC
>NW_025198041.1:4474-5400 GCF_004010195.1 Chiloscyllium plagiosum
GGAGCACCCGGAGGAAACCCACGCAGACACAGGGAGAATGTACAAACTCCCCACAGTCAGTCGCCTGAGGCGGGAATTGAACCCGGGTCTCTGGCGCTGTGAGGCAGCAGTGCTAACCACTGTGCCACCGTGCTGCCCACATACTGTTTGGATACTCTTCACCCATGCTGTGGTATAGGCTTCACCCATACTGTTTGGATAGTCTTCACCTGTACTGTTGGGATAGTCTTCACCCATACTGTTGGGATAGTCTTCACTCATACTGTTGAGAAAATTTTCACCCGTACTGTTGGGATAGTCTTCACCCATAATGTTGGGATAGTTTTCACCCATACAGTTGGGATAGTCTTCACCTGTACTGTTTGTATAGTCTTCACCCCTACTGTTGGGATAATCTTCACGCTTACTGTTGGGATAATCTTCACCCGTATTGTTGGGATAGTCTTCACCGTACTTTTGATATAGTCTTCGCCCTTACTGTTGGGATAGTCTTCACCCGTACTGTTGGGATGCTCTTCACCTATAATGTTGGGATAGTTTTCACCCGTAGTCTTCACCCATACTGTTGAGATAGTCTTCACTCTTACTGTTGTGATAGTCTTTAGCCATACTGATGGATAGTCTTCACCCCTACTGTTGGGATAATCTTCACCCGTATTGTTGGGATAGTCTTCACCCATACTGTTGGGATAATCTTCACCTGTACTGTTGGGATAGTCTTCACCCATACTGTTGGGATAGTCTTCACCCGTACTGTTGGGATAGTCTTCACCCATATTGTTGGGATTGTCTTCACCCGTACTGTTGGGATAGTCTTCACCTGTACTGTTGGGATAGTCTTCACCCATATTGTTGGGATAAACTTCACCCGTACTGTTGGGATAGTCTTCACGCATACTGTTGGGATAGTCTTCACCTGTACTGTT
>NW_025198042.1:0-3375 GCF_004010195.1 Chiloscyllium plagiosum
GTACAGAGGGATCAGTGTCAGAACTGTGCAGAGCGAACGGTGTCAGAACTGTGCAGAGGGATCAGTGTCAGAACTGTACAGATGGATCTGTGTCAGAACCGTACAGAGGGATCGGTGTCAGAACTATACAGAAGGATCACTGTCCGAACTGTACAGTGGGATCAGTGTCAGAACTGTACAAAGGGATCGGTGTCAGAACTGTACAGAGGGATCAGTGTCAGAACCTTACAGAGGGTTCTGTGTCAGAACTGTACAGAGGGTTCTGTGTCAGAACTGTACAGAGGGATCAGTGTCAGAACTGTACAGAGGGATCAGTGTCAGAACTGTACAGAGGGATCGGTGTCAGAACTATACAGAAGGATCACTGTCCGAACTGTACAGTGGGATCACTGTCCGAACTGTACAGTGGGATCAGTGTCAGAACTGTACAGAAGGATCGATGTCAGAACTGTACAGAGGGATCTGTGTCAGAACCTTACAGAGGGTTCTGTGTCAGAACTGTACAGAGGGTTCTGTGTCAGAACTGTACAGAGGGATCGGTGTCAGAACTGTACAGAGGGATCAGTGTCAGAACTGTACAGAGGGATCAGTGTCAGAACTGTACAGAGGGATCGGTGTCAGAACTATACAGAGGGATCAGTGTCAGGAATGTACAGAGGGATTAGTGTCAGAACTATACAGAGGGATCGATGTCAGAACTATACAGAGGGATCAGTGTTAGAACTGTACAGAGGGAACAGTGTCAGAACTGAACAGAGGGAACGGTGTCAGAACTAGACAGAGGGATCTGTGTCAGAACAGAACAGAGGGATCAGTGTCATAACAGTACAGAATGATCAGTGTCAGAACAGTGCAGAGGGATCAGTGTCAGAACAGTACAGAATGAACGGTGTCAGAACTGTACAGAGGGTCAGTGTCTGAACTGTAGAGTGGGATCAGTTTCTGACCTATACAGTGGAATCAGTGTCAGAACTCTACAGAGGGAAGGGTGTCAGAACTATACAGTAGGATCAGTGTTAGAACTGTACAGAGGGAACGGTGTCAGAACTGTGCAGAGGGAACGGTGTCAGAACTAGACAGAGGGATCTGTGTCAGAACAGAACACAGGGATCGTCAGTGTCTGAACTGTAGAGTGGGATCAGTTTCTGAACTATACAGTGGAATCAGTGTCAGAACTGTACAGAGGGAACGGTGTCAGAACTGTGCAGAGGGATCGGTGTCAGAAGTGTCCAGAGGGATCAGTGTCAGAACTGTCAAAGGAATCAGTGTCAGAACTGTCCAGAGGGAACGGTGTCAGAGCTGTACAGAGGGATCGGTGTCCGAACTGTACAGAGGGATTGGTGTCCGAACTGTACAGAGGGATCAGTGTCAGAACTGTACAGAGGGATCAGTGTCAGAACTGTACAGAGGGATCAGTGTCAGGACTGTACAGAGGAATCGGTGTCAGAACTGTACAGAGGGCTCAGTGTCAGAACTTTACAGAGGGATCGGTGTCAGAACTGTGCAGAGGGATCACTGTCAGAACTGTGCAGAGGGATCAGTGTCAGAACTTTACACAGGGAACGGTGTCAGAACTATACAGAGGGATCAGTGTCCGAACTGTGCAGAGGGATCAGTGTCCGAACTGTGCAGAGGGATCAGTGACCGAACTGTACAGAGGCATCAGTGTCAGAACTGTACAGAGGGATCAGTGTCAGAACTGTGCAGAGGGGACGGTGTTAGAACCGTACAGAAGGATCAGTGTTAGAACTGTACAGAGGGAACGGTGTCAGAACTATACAGAAAGATCAGTGTCTGAACTATACGGAGGGATCAGTGTCAGAACTGTACAGAGGGAACGGTGTCAGAACTGTACAGAGGGATCTGTGTCCGAACTGTACAGAGGGATCGGTGTCAGAACTGTGCAGAGGGAACGGTGTCAGAACTGTGCAGAGGGAACGGTGTCAGAACTATACAGAGGGATCGGTGTCTGAACTATACGGAGGGATCAGTGTCAGAACTGTACAGAGGGAACGGTGTCAGAACTGTACAGAGGGATCGGTGTCAGAACTGTACAGAGGGATCAGTGCCAGAACTTTACAGAGGGATCGGTGTCAGAACTGAACAGAGGGATCACTGTCAGAACTGTGCAGAGCGATCAGTGTCAGAACTGTACAGAGGGATCTGTGTCAGAACTGGACAGAGGGTTCAGTGTCAGAACCTTACAGAGGGATCAGTGTCAGAACTGTGCAGAGGGACCGGTGTCAGAACTGTACAGAGGGTTCAGTGTCAGAACTATACAGAGGGATCAGTGTCAGGAATGTACAGAGGGATCAGTGTCAGAACTATACAGAGGGATCGATGTCAGAACTATACAGAGGGATCAGTGTCAGAACAGAACAGAGGGATCAGTGTTAGAACTGGACAGAGGGAACGGTGTCAGAACTGGACAGAGGGAACGGTGTCAGAACTAGACAGAGGGAACGGTGTCAGAACTAGACAGAGGGATCTGTGTCAGAACAGAACACAGGGATCTGTGTCAGATCAGTGCAGAGGGATCAGTGTCAGAACTGGACAGAATGATCAGTGTCAGAACAGTGCAGAGGGATCAGTGTCAGAACAGTACAGAATGATCAGTGTCAGAACAGTGCAGAGGGATTAGTGTCAGAACTGGACAGAGGGAACGGTGTCAGAACTGTACAGAGTGATCGGTGTCAGAACTGGACAGAGGGAACGGTGTCAGAACTGTACAGAAGGATCAGTGTCAGAACTGTACAGCGGGATCAGTGTTAGAACTGGACAGAGGGAACGGTGTCTGAACTGTACAGAGGGATCGGTGTCAGAACTGTACAGAGGGAACGGTGTCAGAACTGTACAGAGGGAACGGTGTTAGAACTGGACAGAGGGAACGGTGTCAGAACTGGACAGAGGGAACGGTGTTAGAACTGGACAGAGGGAACTGTGTCAGAACTGTACAGAGGGATCAGTGTCAGAACTGTACAGCGGGATCAGTGTTAGAACTGGACAGAGGGATTGGTGTCAGAACTGTACAGCGGGATCAGTGTTAGAACGGGACAGAGGGAACGGTGTCAGAACTGTACATAGGGATCCATGTCAGAACTGTACAGATGGATCGGTGTCAGAACTGTACAGTGGGATCGGTGTCCGAACTGTACAGAGGGATCGGTGTCAGAACTGTACAGATGGATCGGTGTCAGAACTGTACAGAGGGATCACTGTCAGAACTGTGCAGAGGGATCAGTGTCAGAACTGTACAGAGGGATCGGTGTCCGAACTGTACAGAGGCATCAGTGTCAGAACTGTGCAGAGGGATCGGTGTCAGAACTGTACAGAGGGTCAGTGTCTGAACTGTACAGTGGGATCAGTGTCAGAACT
>NW_025198042.1:3650-5401 GCF_004010195.1 Chiloscyllium plagiosum
CGGTGTCAGAACTGTACAGAGGGAACGGTGTTAGAACTGGACAGAGGGAACGGTGTCAGAACTGTACAGAGGGAACGGTGTTAGAACTGTACAGAGGGAACGGTGTTAGAACTGTACAGAGGGATCAGTGTCAGAACTGTACAGCGGGATCAGTGTTAGAACTGGACAGAGGGATCGGTGTCAGAACTGTACAGCGGGATCAGTGTTAGAACTGGACAGAGGGATCCATGTCAGAACTGTACAGTGGGATCGGTGTCCGAACTGTACAGAGGGATTGGTGTCAGAACTGTACAGAGGGATCAGTATCAGAACTGTACAGAGGGATTGGTGTCAGAACTGTACAGAGGAATCGGTGTCAGAACTGTACAGAGCGATCAGTGTCAGAACTGTACCGAGGCATCAGTGTCAGAACTGTGCAGAGGGATCAGTGTCAGAACTGTACAGATGGATCGGTGTCAGAACCGTACAGAGGGATCAGTGCCAGAACTTTACAGAGGGAACGGTGTCAGAACTGTACTGAGGGATCGGTGTCAGAACTGTACAGATGGATCGGTGTCAGAACCGTACAGAGGGATCAGTGTCAGAACTGTACAGAGGGAACGGTGTCAGAACTATACAGAAGGATCAGTGTCCGAACTATACAGAGGGATCAGTGTCAGAACTGTACAGAGGGATCGGTGTCAGAACTGTACAGAGGGATCAGTGTCAGAACTGTACAGAGGGATCGGTGTCAGAACTATACAGAAGGATCACTGTCCGAAATGTACAGTGGGATCAGTGTCAGAACTGTACAGAGGGATCGGTGTCAGAACTATACAGAAGGATCAGTGTCAGAACTGTACAGAGGGATCAGTGTCAGAACTGTACAGAGGGATCGGTGTCAGAACTATACAGAAGGATCACTGTCCGAACTGTACAGTGGGATCAGTGTCAGAACTGTACAAAGGGATCGGTGTCAGAACTGTATAGAGGGATCAGTGTCAGAACTGTATAGAGGGATCAGTGTCAGAACTGTACAGAGGGATCGGTGTCAGAACTGTACAGAGGGATCAGTGCCAGAACTTTACAGAGGGATCGGTGTCAGAACTGAACAGAGGGATCACTGTCAGAACTGTGCAGAGGGATCAGTGTCAGATCTTTACAGAGGGAACGGTGTCAGAACTATACTGAGGGATCGGTGTCAGAACTGTACAGAGGGTCAGTGTCTGAACTGTACAGTGGGATCAGTGTCAGAACTCTACAGAGGGAAGGGTGTCAGAACTATACAGTGGGATCAGTGTCAGAACTATACAGTGGGAACGGTGTCAGAACTGTACAGAGGGATCGGTGTCAGAACTGTTCAGAGGGATCGGTGTCAGAACTGTACAGAGGGAACGGTGTCAGAACTGTACAGAGAGAACGGTGTCAGAACTGTGCAGAGGGATCAGTGTCAGAACTATACAGAGGGATCAGTGTCAGAACAGTATAGAGGGGTCAGTGTCAGAACTATACAGAAGGATCACTGTCCGAACTGTACAGAGGGATCGGTGTCAGTACTATACAGAAGGATTGCTGTCCGAACTGTACAGTGGGATCAGTGTTAGAACTGTACAAAGGGATCGGTGTCAGAACTGTATAGAGGGATCGGTGTCAGAACTGTACAGAGGGATCGGTGTCAGAACTGTACAGAGGGATCAGTGCCAGAACTTTACAGAGGGATCACTGTCAGAACTGTGCAGAGGGATCAGTTTCAGAACTGTACAGAGGGATCT